>NW_020655526.1:0-13542 GCF_003589595.1 Hyposmocoma kahamanoa | reverse complement strand
CATACATAGAGAACGTTTTGAAGTTGTCAGTACACACGCCGTGAGTATACACGACGAAGTCATATGGATACCCCTATTTTCGGTATTTAAATCCACAGAACCGCATAAGTTTTATATGTATAACGTAGATAGCAAATATGACGGGCTAATAGGAATTGATCTGATAAAAAAATTACAGGCAAAAATTGATATGAAAAATCAATTAATGGAAACGCAAAATGCCGTTATTGATATTATTTATAATCCACCGGTAAACGAAACAATAAAAATACAGCCACGAAGTGAAGTCCGCGTGAGATTACCAGTAAATTTAATACAAGGTGATGCTATTTTTAATTACTATGAATTTAAAACAGACGTTAGAATGCCAGAAGCGATTGTTCATTGCGATAAGGGTTACGCAACCACAGTAATTCAGAACTGCACTAATGAAGAAGTAATTATTACGCTGAATAAGCAATTCGAAGTCGAACCATATGAAGTGGTCGAAACTATAAATGTAAATAATTTGAATGAATACAGTGACGGATTAAGTAATACAAAAGAGAAGAAAGAAAGAATTGACGAATTACAAAAAAATAATTTAAATAAATTACGTACAGAGCATATGAATGACGAAGAAAGAAAGGAAATTTTAAAAATTTGCACGGAATATAAGGATATATTTTATTGTCAAGATATTCCATTATCTTTCACCAATGACGTTAAACATAGAATTAGGACAAAACATGAAGACCCAATAAACGTAAAATCATACCGCCTACCACCGGTACAAGCGGAGGAAATTGAAAGACAAGTTAATAAAATGCTAGAAGATAATATTATCAGGGAATCTCATTCTCCTTGGTGTGCCCCTGTACACTTGGTAAAGAAAAAAACAAGATGCTTCAGGAACAATTAAATGGAGAATGGTAGTAGATTATAGGCGTTTAAATGAAATTACAGTCGACGATAGATTTCCATTGCCAAACATCAATGATTTATTTGACAAATTAGGAAAGAGTATGTATTTCACAACTTTAGATTTGGCAAGTGGGTATCATCAAATACAGGTTGAGAAACAGGACAGATCAAAAACAGCGTTTAGATCACCATCAGGATTATATGAATTTAATAGGATGCCTTTTGGCTTAAAAACAGCACCAGCGACTTTCCAAAGAGCAATAAATAATGTGCTACGAGGGCTGCATGGTATGCATTGCCTTGTTTATTTAGACGATGTGATTATTTTTTCAAACAACCTCACGGAACACATGTATAAACTAAAAAAGGTGTTTGAAAGATTTCGTGTAAATAATTTGAAGGTACAGTTGGATAAATCCGAATTTTTAAGGAAAGAAGTAATATATCTAGGACACACTTTAACCAGCGAAGGGCTTAAACCGAACAACGATAAAATCAAGGCAATTTTAGAATACCCTATACCAAGAACTACAAGTGAAGTGAAGAGTTTCCTGGGCCTAATAGGTTACTACAGGAAATTCATAAAGGATTTTGCAAATATAACAAAACCCATATCGGCATGCTTAAGAAAAAATAAGAAAATCGACATGTCAGGCGAGTTTCAAAGAGCCTTCGAAACATGCAAAACGATTTTATCGAATGCACCGCTGCTGCAGTATCCAGATTTTAATAAACCTTTTATATTGACCACTGACGCCTCCAACTTTGCGCTAGGAGCAGTATTATCACAAGGCACCTTGGGAGCAGAGAAACCAGTTGCATACGCAAGTCGAACTTTGAATGAGTGTGAAATAAGATATAGCACAATAGAAAAGGAACTTCTGGCAATCGTATACGCAGTAAGATATTTCCGACCATATCTCTATGGTAAGAAATTTACAATAATAACCGACCACAAACCTTTGCAATGGTTATACTCTATCGAAAAACCAAATAGCAAATTAACGAGGTGGCGACTAGAACTAGGAGAATATGATTTTGAAATAGTTTATAAAAAGGGTAAACAAAATACCAATGCAGATGCCCTATCAAGGATAAAAATCAATATGATAGATGATGAAAAATCTTTATCTTCAGCGGATGAGTCCTTCAAATCAGCTGTCATCGAAATTTCCGACACAGAAGAAGACAGCGCGGAGTCAGAAATAATTAGTTTAGACAGCGATGATGAGTCACCCATACAAACAATAGAATCAACTAATGACGCTATTGATGTCAAACCAAGACAAATATTAATACACAGATGGTACAAAAACGCTATTTGTGAAAATGATCGCTCAGAAGGCGACATGCAGATCACAGAAGTATTTCTACCATTAGGGAATACAAAACTGATCAAGAATTTTCTAAAGAAACACATCGATATCAAGAATAGATACTATATTTACTTCGAAGAAGATCAATTCCGGGAGGATTTTACAAAGGTGATCAAGAAGTTATACAAAGAAGGTATTAAGAAATTCATTGAATGCACACAAAGAGTGGTATTGTTAACAGATGAGGAAGACCAAAAAAACTTGATAATGAACTACCACAAAGGAAAAACGTGTCACAGGGGAATAAACGAAACATATAACAAATTAAGACGTCATTATTTTTGGAAAAATAATATGAGAGATATGATAGCGGCAGTAATTAGTGCATGTGAAGAGTGTAAAAGAATGAAATATGAAAGGAACCCCATAAAACCACATATTCAACTAACACAAACTCAAAGTATACCATTCCAAGAAGTATTTATGGACTTACTTTATATAGAGGGCAAATACTACCTAACACTCGTAGATGCATTTAGCAAGCTAGGACAGGCAATTCACATCCCTAATAGAAGCACACCAGAAGTAGTTCAAGCACTAATTAAATATTTTAGTATGTATGGGAAACCAACTAAAATCAATAGTGACTCAGGTACGGAATTCAAAAATGAGCTTATAACTGAATTGCTTCAATTATACAAAATCGAACAACATTTAGGTACCCCAAATAGCCCTAGTTCAATGGCAATAGTAGAACGGTTCCACTCCACAATAATTGAAGTTTATAGATTGGCAAAGAACGATCATAAAAACTTGGAGACCACATCCGTTATGTCATATGCAATAATGGCATATAATAACTCTATTCACTGTGCAACAAATTGTACACCATTTGAAGTAGCATTTGGCCACACCGAATTATCCTCTGTATTTGATATAGACAAAGAAAGATATATTAAGCAACAATTTATTCAAGATCATCGCAAACGGCTCAAATATTTGTATGAACACATTGCGGAGAAACTAGTCAACGACAAGAATAAAGTCAGGGAAAGAAAAGGTGGGGAAATACCGCCTAACATACAACCCGGTGACACTTTATTTGTTAAAGATACAAGAACTAGAAAGGCAAAACATTTGCCACGGTACGAAAAGGTTGTTGTAACCAAGGAAATACAACGCAATGTAGTTCCTGTAAAATTAAAGAATAGGGATACAAAGGTCGCTATTAAAAACATAAAACGTCCTTCGCAGATGGTGGATGTTAATCCTGGCCCAAGTAACATTGGGAAACGGTCTAAGCCTAACCAAGCTGGCAACCAACCAAGGCCTAGCAGCAGTAAAGCTAGGAACAGCGATGATGAAGAAGGGCCAATGGGAGATAATTAAGACAATAGATTTACAGTTCTTATACGAACAATTAGAATATAACATAGAAACTTATACAAATCTAAGTACTTTAGCTTCAAACAATAGCGATACTAGAAGGGAAGTGATAGGATTAGAGAAACAAGTAGATTTTATTATGAAATTAGTTGAAGATAGATTTAATTAAATAATATTTAAAAAAAGAAGTAAGCGGGGTTTAATAAACCCTTTAGGTTCTATAGTTAAGCTAATCAGCGGTAATTTAGACTATGAAGACGCAAAAAGATACGACTCCTTAATAAAGAAAGTAGAATTAAAGGAAATTAGGCAAGAAGATAGGATATCCATAATAAATAAAGGATTCAGTAAACTACTGAACGCAGCCGAAGGTATGAACAATAACATTAAATTAATTGATCGAAAAACCAAAACTCTGGAGACTTTAATGACCGAAGATATGAAAATACATAACGTTATAACAGTCCTTAATAGCTACGGCCAAATTATAAGTAACTTTCGAACATTATACACCATTATTTACGAAATAGAAACAGCAATTGCTTTTAGTAAACTACATACACTACATCCTTCTATTATAAATTCTACTGAACTTTTGAATGTACTAACATCAATAAGTAAACATTCTAATCTTATGTACGAAGTAAACGAACATAATTTAATTAAAATTGAACAAGCAATACAAGTAAAATCATATCTTTCTGACATGAAAATCAATTTTATATTAGAGGTACCATTAGTAGACACACATACTTATATATATTACAAAGTCGTTCCAATTCCTATATATGACCCAATCTCCCTGTCAACACATACATTATTCCCAAAATTCCCGTACCTATTAGTGGCAGGTACGAAATTCAGACCCGTAGTGCAACAATGTACAGAATCTGATAATCAATTGTTCTTGTGTGACGATGAGAACTTAGCCAGCTATCCCATGGAGACATGTATAGAACAACTGATACTTCTAAAAAATAACCTGACTGAATGCTCTATAAGGAGAATCAAGATCGAGAGTATCAAAATACAACATATGACTGATAATTCTTGGTTGCTATATACAGAAAGCAATCTAGTGATAACAGACTCATGTGAAAACCAAGTCCAAAAATATAACGTTCAAGGAACATATCTTCTAACAATTGAACAATATTGTACCACTGAAGTCAACGACAAGGTTATACAAGCTACAACAAATACAACACCCTTAGTCTACAGTTTACCAAAGGTGAAAATACCTAGTATTCACCAGTTTCAGAATATAAAAAACGAAAACAGAAGGGCAGTAGACCTACGTGGAGTAAACTTTGATGAAATAAAAGAAATGGCTCATCTCATGGACGTTAGTGAAAACACCCCCGATTTCAAAGTACATTTTAACATTAGTGTATGGACCATAATTTTGTATTTAATTATAAGTTTACTTATTTTATATTCATTATATAAGTATAGACGTTTTTTTAAGAAGCCAGTTCTGGATTCTGAAAAAAACATCTCTAAGGAGGGAGGAGTTATGGATGCTAACTCAGCATCCTTAAACAACGATGTTTGCTTTACATAAAATAGAATTTGTACCATTGCGCAAGTTATATTGTAAAGTGCGGAATGGCAAATCTTCATTGTAATAACGTCATTATAGTAATTAGTATATAAGACCTATAGTCTAAGCATCGGGGTTCTGTCTTGTACCAATCTTCAATAAATAACTATCTCCCGTAAGACTGCCTTTGCCTTTTACTTAAGTAGCGCCATAGGGGGGATCCGCCAAGCCCTCTTTCCACCGGTCCCGCATGCGCTGCGCCGCGAGGCGGCGCTCCCGTTCGACCTCTTGGGGAGCAGGGCGCTCGCCTCGGTCCCTCATTCCCCGCCGGTAGGCGTGGACCTCCGCCAGGACCTCGGCTTCGAGGTCCCACGGCGGAGTACCGGCGAGCCTAACCGACCCCCTAACCCAACCCCTAACCCGTTCGGTTTTAATAGTTAGTTTCAATTGTTTCTTAGAACAACTAAAAAAAATTAATTGCAATTAATTTAATTGCAATTAAAATCAATTCAATTGATATCAATTGTAATTAAATTTACGACTTGTCGCAATTGATTTCAATTGAATTGATTTTTTAATCTATTTGAATTTCTGATTGAAATTTAATTGATTAACGCCCAACACTGGGTTCAGGTAGATGGGACTCTTATTACCCAAACGTTCATTATTGTTACTTTCAAAAAAACTGAATTCGTAATTAGTGGAATTTTTAAGATAAAGTCTTTTGTAATTTGGTTTAAAGTAAGGAGTGAAGTTCGAACTTTCCTTACCGCTAATGCAACCGCTAATATATTCTTCTTGGAAGCTGTTTTGCCCGAGGATCCCGGGATTTCATCGGCCGGGGGGTTATCGCCTTCGGCCTGATTGCTTCACATTTGAATTAGCTAAAACAGTTATATTTACACTATATTTACAACGTTTATACAGAAAAATGGATTTAGCAGACAATTTTAATAAAAAAAATTAAATTTGTAAACTTTTAGCGCCCTTTCACTTCAAATTCCCGCCAAAGAATCCACATGTGATTGAAATGTCACTGACAATCTGTCAGTTGTCATTGTCAGTCAGTCATGCTTGTCCTAGATTGTGTTGCACCATTTCACGTAAAAGTCCGAAAATTTATCTGTGCAAATTAACAATTTCTAAATAATTTTACGTCGTTACTGGTTACCGAAATCTAAACCTCAACAATGTCCAAGGAAATAACAATGGAACAAGTGGCAAGGCAAAGATATAGTAAGAGATCACCGTATTGGATCGTCATTCACAACGATGTTTACGATGTTACAAATTTTTTGAACGAAGTAGGTGTCTTGTTCTGTGTTAATCGACAATTTAAATGTAGCTTTCAGGGTAGCTCGGCTTTAAATGCGGACGAGTCTTCTAACCCTGATGTTGGCGGATCTATGTCCACACAAAACTTGAATTAAGGTTATGTTTGCTAGGTCAGTGCCCTTCGGCATCGTCGCCCATGAAAGATATTTTGTCACCATTTTAAACAAATTCTAATGACTTGGTGTTGGAAACCAACAAAACGCTAGTTTCCTGAAAACAACATCACCAGTAATCATTGCTGAGATCTGGGATTTGAGAAAGAATAGGAACTGTTTTAATTGATGAAATTATTCGTATGTACTTATATTAATTTTACTAATTTAAATGTTAATGTTTTATTGATTTTCCTTTTTACACACATTTTTTGGATGTTAGGAATAAACTTTTTTTTTGCATTTATAGTTATTTTCTTTTTCAAATGTTAAATATTTATATAAAACTATAATACAACAGCCTTATTGAGATATTAGACTCTTGAACAAGGTCTATCTCCAGAAGTCCATCTCACCATTAACTTGTACTAAAAGCAGTGAAAGAACGATAATTGTATCACAAGGCTTTTAAATTTGAGTTGGGAGACATAAAATTGTAAGCAAAAGATCTCTTGGTCTAGTTCTGAACTAGAATCCTATCTCCAGTCACTAACAATTATTTTTTACATGTTTCAAAATTACATTGATTGACCTTGTGTCATAAAAATAATAATATCTCCTTATATTGCATGTCTCAAATATAAGGAGATATATATTATTACTTTATTTAAAACATCTGCCCTTGAATCATCTACAACTTACAGAATCTTTTTGACCATTTTGCGTGTATTTATTATGATTACTTTTATTTAGGCTGCATGATTTCTTCCATTCCAGTATTCTTTTAATTTGATGGTAACGTTAAGCAATTGATAAATGAATACAATAACATAAAGCAGCAAAGTATAAGTTAATATTATTAACAATAACACAAAAGAAACAAAAAAATTTATTGTTTATGGATATCATTTGTATTTTTTTATAATTTACAATATTTTTTATAATTAGATTTTCATATCATTAAAAAAGTACAATAATAATGTTGTTTTAAATATTTATAATTATTCATTTGATTAATAATTTATCATTATTCATATTAATATACTTCTTCATTTGTTGTAGCATCCTGGTGGTGTTGAAGCCCTGACAGATTATGCAGGTAAAGACGCCACAAAGGCTTTCGAAGATGTGGGTCACAGTGAAGACGCCAGGTATTATTTGCAGTGCTACTTATGGTTTAAAATGAGAATTTTTAAAGCAATCTAGGTCAGATCCTTAATAGGCAATTCCCCACTACTGCTAAATTGGATTAAGACTATCCCCCTACTGAAGAATAGAGCAGTAAAAAGCATTTATATTTTTTAATCGAATCCGAAAAAAGGAGGAGGTTCGCATTCAACAGTAATTTGTTTCTGTGACACATAGGAATGATTTCGATGATTTTTTTTTGGAAAGGGGCTACCCTAGTAGAGGGTCCTATTCAAATTTGAAAAATTTATGCCACCTATAATGGTGGCAAATTAGGGGATGAATCCGGTTATCTCAAGCCACATGGCGGTTAATAAATGGTCCAAAGGAAATAAACGAACATATAAGAGTAATAAAAAAAGACAGGGAAATTATAACAAATCTATCAGAAATAGCAAATGCTTTTAATGAATATTAAGTCAACCAAGGCCGAACGTCAGAAGATACAATACCGTCTAGAGAAAGTTATAATGACCATAAATGTTCACAATCCATGTTTATTCCACCCGCTCTTCCTCTCATATGTAACGAAAGCTATAGGAAACTGAAAAACAAGAAGAGTGTAGGTTATGACGGTATCCATACAAGAGCCGTGAAATTTATCGCCAACTTAATAGCCGGTCCTCCAAGCCATATACTCAATCTATGTATTGACCTGGGCGTCTATCCAGAAAAACTGAAACTAGTTATTATCAAACTCCTTCCATTAAAAGGAGAGCAAAGAAAATATGGCAAAGTAGCATTAATATCAATAATTTCAAAAATATTAGAATATATTATTTATGACTATATATAATTATCTTACCAAATTTGACATTTTATGTAATGAACGAATAGGATTTAGAAAGAATAAAATTTTAATATGGCCATTTTTAAGTTACTTAAAAATATAATGAAGAATGTAGATGAAAAGAAAACGGTAAGTGCAATATATACCGATATAATAAAGCGTTTGACTATGTAGATCACTTAAAGTTATTAAAAAAGCTTGACGACTACGGAATTAGAGGAAATATATTAAAATTGATGGAATCATATCTAAGCGGTAGGATACAGTACACCGAAATTACCAGAATTTGTCCAAAAACTAAATATGAAGAAGTTTTCTTATCAGAACCAAAGGTAATAAATTATGGCGTTCCTTGGACCTATGTTTATATAAACGATCTCCTGATAACAATAGATGGTCATAATATGGTTCCATTCGCCATAATAAAATCCGAAAATAATGATCCCAAGACGCATGAAAATAAAGTAAATAGTGCTCTTGCTAAAATCTTAACTTGTCTAACAAATAATAATTTAACAATAAATTTAGAAAAAACTAAAATTATGCATTTTCACCAAAGTTTTGGAATTGGAAATTTAGATATTAATTACCAAGGGCAGGATGTGGACAAATTAGAAGTCACTAAGTTTTTAGGAATACCTTTAGGCAATAAATTAACATGGAAACTTCAAGCAGAAGAACTTTGTAGGAAACTTAGTAAATCCGCATATGCACTCTATGCTTTGTTTAAAAAAGTAAAACTAGAATCCGTAGTGGTAGCTTTACCATGGTTTAGTTGCATCAACATTAAGGTTTGGTGTTATATACTGGGGAAATTATTGTGAAAGAGAAAACATATTCACATCCCAAAAAAGGTGCATAAGAGCTATGTGTGGGCTAAAACCCACAGAAAGCTGCAAACAAATGTTTATTTCGCTTTGCATATTAACTCTGCCCTCTTTATATATTTTGGAAACATGTATATTTGTAAAAATGAACATCCATCAATTTATAAAGTTATCGGATGTCAGAGCAAGAAACACCTTTGTTGATAAAGAGTATAGTCGGGTGGCACTAAAAATATGTGTATAATAAACTACCGGAAAACATGAAGACACCGCTATTGATTGATAAATCTTATTATACTATTAGTGATTATCTACATGGCAACTTATTAAATTCAATCACATTTTAAATCATGTTTTAATATTTTTAACTTACATCTGACAGTAGTTGTATTTTTTTGATAAAAATTTATTATGACATTTTAATATTTCTATGCCGCTTGTTGGCAAAACATGCGGAACTTTTTAAATTTTGTAACATCTGCTTTTATTGTACTGTAATAACAAGAAATAAGTTATATTCTCTTCTATTCTATTCTATTCTGTTATATTCTATAGTCCGTTTTTATTGAAGATGGAAAAATTTGACATTTGCAGGGTTGCCAGTTTTCGTAAAATTTTAAATAGTCATGTAGCTATTGTCGATAGATTTATCGATAGGTTGGAAAGATGATAATAGTTTCCAAAAAATGTATGAATTGTGAGACTTATAACATTCTAATGATTAGTAATTGCGTTATCGCCGTCTTTACTCTTATTTTGACGTTTGGCCCGCGAGTATCAAAATCAATTCGTAAAGTATCTACAGACGCACGTTCAAATTATTGCCCTATTGTAGACTATGTACAATACCACCTGAACTCGTTTTTATTCATATACATTTTTAATAATGATAGTTGGATTTGATTATCTATACTGAATTAAAAACCACAAAATTTCCCTTTTTGATTTTTAATAGATGTGATGAACTTACAAAAGTTGACAATTCAAATGTACTTATAAATTTTACAATTCAAATGTACTTATAAAATCTACAATTCAAATGTTGACTTAAAATTAAATATGTATAATGCACACTGGGCGGATTCACAAATTACGAAACAAATGTATAAAATCTACAATTCAAATGTTGACTTAAAATTAAATATGTATAATGCACACTGGGCGGATTCACAAATTACGAAACAAATGTATATATACGTGTTTCATATACATTTTTTTTAATTCGAAATTAAATCTCTTCTGTGTTAGACGAGGTAATGGTATCGTCGGAATCCGATACATGTATAATAAATGTATCACATACGTCGTCAATTAAATGGTCGAGTTGGCGCATTTTCGTTTCGACATCGTTGATAACGTGGTCTACACAATTTTTCCACTTTTGTGGCGTTACATTAGTTATCCCTTCTCCAAGCAATATTTTAACTTCATTCATTTTAAAAGTTTTGTTATTTCTTGCGACGTGCCCCTTTACCTGTGCCCAAACTAACTCCGAAAAACCCGAATGCTGGCCCATCTTTGGTGCGAATTACGCAATTTGACTGTAATGATAGCTTTAATTGACAAACACGTCGTACGCCAAGATTTCTGCACCTAAACAACTACAGCAAGTTATTTAAATAATCTGCCAAAGTGAATATTGATTTGCGAATGATTACCTTGGCAATAGTTGGACCTTCCTTTCGGAAAAAGAATTGATGAACCTTGCGTCTTATGGCCTCCAAATGGAATTCATCGAATTTTTCTATGTAGCTTTTTCGCCTGCCTTTCGGTTTAGGGGGCTGAAAGTTCATATTTTCGCATTTTTCTTTTAGAACTGTATAAACAGTTGATTTTGAAATGCCCAGAATGTCAGCCGTTTTTTTAGCACATTCTGTTTTACTGGCAGCTTCTAAAAGATTTGGATCGCAACTCTTGTTTTCTTCCTGAACAATGTATTTATATACATTCTCCGTCATCATCTTCTCAGTAGTACTGAGAGCAATACGTTGTCTTTTCTTTCGAGGCGATAAAATGCCCGAAGAAGTGGATGGTCCTGGGTTATCCATATTTCGATGTAATACGCAACAAATACAGTAACATAAAAAACTTAACAAAAACTTAACACGATAACAGAAAACAATAACGTGAACTAACAAAAGAAACGTAATAAGCGCGAGCGCAAGTGAGCACATCCGAACAAGCCAAAGAGTGGTAGTCGAATGCGGCAAATTCTGCCGGCCCGCTGTGCCCGTGCGGCAATTTATTTATTTGTTTAAATTTTAGTAGCTACTTTTGTCTATAATAAGTAATATAATAACGACTCGCATATACCAATTACCAGCATAAGTAAAGATGACGTATATTTTTATTATACAGTTTTTTACGTTTTTCAATGTTAATTTATAATAAAAAAAATAAAAGCAATAGTAGCCCAGCAGTGGCACGAATAATGGGCCGATGATGATTCAAATTTAACAAGTTCGGACAATCATTGCGTAAGCGTAACCAATATTCAGTCGATAATTCATTCATTCATTCATTCATATTTATCGACTGCGATCACTAGCTACTTGAGAACGGGCAACACTTTTGCGCAACGAATTGTCAAATTTTTCCATCTTCACTAAAAACGGACTATAGTCTATTCTATTTTATTCTATTCTATTGTACTCAACTCTACTCTACCCTACCCTACCCTATCCTACCCTACCCTACCCCACCCTACCACACACCTCCATACCCTACCATTCTATACCCTACCCTACCCTACTACTTCTACCCTACTTCTACTCTATTCTACGTTACTCATTCTCCTGTACTTTACTCTACTCTACTCTATTCTAATCTATTCTACTCTATTATATCCTGTTCTATTCTACTCTGTTCTGTAAAAATATTTTTGTTACTTTTTTACAGTTTTGTACATTTTATAATTAAATATGTTTCCCATAGAGGACATGACCTAACCTTTGGCCTCAATTATCACAGGTCACAGATCGGAATTCCAAATTTGAGCTCCGTCAGGAGTATATTCTTTTTCGTTCAGGATTTCAAGCAATTTAAGTGGATGCGATTTATTTGGATGGCTCGATAATTTGCTAGTGGACATTTATGTACAAATATAAAAGGTGTTGGATTGGTGTACCTTAGTGTAGAAGTATAATTTAATTTGTTTCAGAGAAATGATGAGGAAATATAAAATAGGGCATGTGCCTGCAGCACAAAGGAACACATACTTTGACCCTTGGTAAGTCTATGCTTATGAATGTTTGTTTATCAAGTATTATTGTAACATGAAATCAAATTTCGAAGTCATGCTACGGCTCTCGAGGGTGGACCGTGAACGACGAGTGAACGTCACTCTCACACTCTACTCTAGCACAGTTTCCCAAAATGGTCCCCTGTGGGCGCTGAAGAGTCCTAGAGGGGCTGTAGGGGCCTCTGGGGTGCGTTCCTGCCGTCCTGGGGGCCTACCACAACCTCTTAAAACCTTACACTGACGTTTCGTACCATGACGCGCGCTTAAAGTAAGCTTATTTATTTTTATGTTAAAAGTATGATGTTTTATTGGCAGCTTTGTGACTATTCATTCACTCAGTTCGCACAGTCAAGAGCACGTCGAGCTTGACACTTTAGACTTTGGATCGTTCGAAGTGAAACGGAGCAAAAGGGTAACAGAGATAAACAAACTTTTCTCTCACACGCGTCACACTTTTTGTGCTGCACTACGTTACTTGTTTGTGTGTCTTATGGTGAATGCAAAGCAGCAAAATGTGCGCGGTCGAGTAGTAGTCTAGTGGAGAAGAACTGGTTTTATAGTTTTGGCATAACTAAGCGAAAAGTGACAAAAATATAATTTGAGCTCACGTGCTCGGAGCTTTTTACACCTGTAAATTTGATAATCTGAGAGTTTTGTAAATTATGTCCCATTTTTAACACTTATCATGTTCTTAATTAACGAACTATTTTTCTTTAGCTTATTAAGAATGTTATGTAATAAAATCAATATAAAAACTTGCATTATTTTGATAGTATACGATATTTAAATAAGAAAACTTATATTATTTTAAACTTTCTAATTCAAGAAGAAAAGATGGCTCTAAGAATAAATGAAATGAAAGTATTTTTTAGTGTTTAAATCGCGTATATTTGTTTTTTCAAACAAACCAACGTTTCGGGC
>NW_020655525.1:0-13690 GCF_003589595.1 Hyposmocoma kahamanoa | reverse complement strand
TCGCAATCGAACGAGTATCTAATTGTAAGGATTTAAAGGAGGATTTAAATTGAAACTTTAAATATGCTTATATAGGTTATGTTAGGAAAACTGCTAGTATGACTCCATTGAACAAATCGATTCATTCAATTATTTAATCGATATGTAGTTGGCGTTACAATTGGCCATCACTAAACCGTCTATGGTCGGGGCAGTGACTTGTATGTTTACTTTTTGTTCAAAATGGATTGAAAAGAAGTATGCGTATCTTCAGAAAACCAAACATCGTATTCGAGGACGAAAAAATGTCCACGCACACTTGTGCGTTGAAGAAAAATAACGGGGCAAAAGGGTGTAGTGTGTACTCAAAGTTAATGTGCAACGAACCTTGTGTATGCTTTTGTCATTACTGTTTTCCTTATTGCTGCAGATAATGAAAAAAACAATAATCCTATGGAAAATCCCGGGACTCAAAGGGAGGATGAAGGCTGTACAGAAAACTTGGAGATTGAAAATCTTTTTGTAGCAGTAAGACTCCTTGTGAAAGAATTCTCCCCAGGGAAGTACAGCCACCATCTTGATTGATTTTAATCCGACTTCAAAAAACGAGGAGTTTTCCAATTCGATTGTATATTTTGTGTGTTTATGTTACGCGGTTACATTTGTGAACCGATTTTGATGATTCTTTTTTTTTTAAAGAGGGTACCACAGTATTGGTTCGATTTAAATTTGAAAGAAAATATTCCATCTTTAATGGTGTATTTCCACCGGCGAGGCAAGACGAGACGAGGCGAGACGATTTTTAAAACTTGTATGGCAAAATATCAATTCTCTCCTAGCGCATCTTCGGTGGAAATGGTCGGGATTGACGAGGATGAGCGAGACGAGATTTGAAATATTTGTTGTTGTAACATTGAACCGTATTGCTGCCTACATAGCCTCTTTATTAACTGTGCAACGAAAACACGAATCAGGATGTCTAGTACGATATCGCGTGAGCTCGCGCGTGCTCGCGATGGCTATTAATGTAAATCGCGAATTGTGGGATACAGTCGTGCATTGAAATTCAAACGTTCACACATTTTCGAAATTATGGAAATTAGAATTAGATTAGATATTTCAAAGAATGTACCTTATGCTGTTTTCAAAAATATGTAATCACGACACCACTTTAAAAAGGTGTAATTTTATTTCACAGAAAAGAAACAAACTACAGTCAATGAAAAATATATAGTCCTGGTGTCATACATGTATCCATATCATTTTCGTAAATATTTACACAATGCATATTATATAGTTATTGCTTTAAAATGTACACGATTAGGACTGTGTTTTTATCATAATCATGTAACCACTTTTAAAACATTGCATCGTTTTCAAAAATATATATATACACAATATAGTTGCAATATAATATAAACATACCAGTGTCATTTCAGTGCCAGTGTATTAATAATTATAACAAACTAGTGGAGTAAATTCACAAAAAATTATTGAATATGAATTCAATAAAAATTTAATTAATACAGTGAATAGCGACATCTCTCGCCAGGACTGGTAGCTTTAAAGGTACTAACTGGGTGATAAATCTTTCATAAATTTCTCATAGATGGCGCTACGACTAAAAAGTCGTTGAAAAACCAAATCCAAAGACACATCGCAAGCACATAGAAAAATTCGTGAGGTCTGTTGGTTCGTTCCGTGGCTTAGTTGGTATAGCGTCTGGCACGGTATGCAAAAAGACGTCGTTTCGAATCCGACCGGATCGAAAGAATTTTTTCTGAGTGTTCGATCTTTGTAATAATAATTATAACAAACTAGTGGAGTAATTTCACAAAAAAATAATTGAATATCAATTCAATAAAAATTTAATTAATACCAGTTGTAAACTTTTTTATGTGTTAGCAAAATGCTAATTCGTAATATTTGCGCTGGGATAAAAGATTATACAGGCTATATATTTGAAAGTGAGACATATTCATGCATGCCATAGCAAATCATGTTACAACTTAACATAGACTAAAATAAAATTAGGATATGGGATAGAAGAAAAAATAAAATCAACAAATTTGTTTTGGAGTGTACATAGGAATAAACCGATTCCCTTTACGCTTGATTTCGAGTGCATTGGGAATACTACGACAAGCGAGCGCCGAATGAGACAGCAACAATAACAATGATTTCATATCTCTCTCTCACCTAATCATTTATGTTATGATGAAAAAGCTGTTATCGAAATGATTACGTTTTAGCTTATGTTAATTATTTTTTACTTATGAACTATCATCGAAATTGTTTTACGTACTAAAAAAGATAATTAAGTTATCATTTAATAAGAATTGAGGTTTTTGGCGTAGTTAAAAATGTGAAATCAAATTATTTACGATGATTGTTTTTTTCGTTTACAGTTTATTTACACTTACGTGGTACGGAGCAAGTGTTTCAAAATGTCCACCGTTTTCCACAATGCATATTCTAGCACGTCGTAGTAAATTTTGTTTTAAATTATTCAACACAAACACATTTTGTCTCACAGTATAAAATGCTGAGATAATTCTCTCATGAAACAACTTCGACAATTCAAATTTTTCAAATTCAAATTCAAATTCAAAATTTTTATTTCGGACATAGTCCATATCATGTTAGTAACAAACAGCTTATAGCCTATGTTAGTAAGACAAATTATTAAAACTGTATCAAAATTCCAAATTGAGAAATTAATTAAAAAGAATATATGAGTGAAAATTAAATATTAAATTAAATCTAAAATTGAATAATAAAATTACATAAAATTTACATGTTATCACATTAAATCATACACCAAGCCCCTGGAACCCATGTGAAGCGAGTCCCAGTGTTTCCACAATGTTCACCTCCACCGCGTAAACTCCAATTTGGGAAAATTTCAATAGCTCGCCTCACACTATCACCACTTATTGCGTAAAATCGCACCATCTCAGTCATTCGACGTTAGAATAAATATCCATTTTGCAGGCGAGGGGCGCGTTCGCCGCCGGTGCAGTGTTCGGGCGAGCGGAATTACAAATAATTTACGTGTCTTCGTTAGGCCAAGGTCGCGCGTGCACTGTCTCTGCAAACAGTGCCGACCTGTGCTTTGTTCTCGCCGCTGCGTCTCTCGGAGCAATAATAGTGGTGTGCATAGATTTCGATAAGTAATGTTGTTCACAAGTAGTAGTCGATAAAAAAAAATAAAAAAAATATTTTTATAAATATAATTATGTTTTTACCGATTTTAATGACCGGAGAGAGAGCTGCGACTGCGTTCAATGTGACGATGAGCCAGCGCCATTCGCGCCACATCTTATCCAACCATCACACGCTGGTGACGTACCCCGCGCGACCTGTGAACAAAGTACAGTTAAAGTTTTAACTTACATTAGAAAATTCAAAGTCAAAATTTTTTTTTATCGGACCAACCTATCAATAGTCCAAAATGACATTTTCCAGAAATAACCTTTGCTCGAAATTTCATTACCTCGTAAGTAATTTTGAGAGGAAAATGTTTTTTCTTTTAAACCTAATCGTGTCTTTGCGATAAACATTCAACATATCCTGAAAGAACAACTGTTTTGTTATAATTCGGTTTTCGATGTAATGAATATTCGAAGAAACGTTATTTAGGACAAAAAAAAATTCGAATTTGTTATAGGTTACCAGTGACGGACCTGTCCATAACAGTTGCAGTACCATTCAGAGCTTTAAATCATAAAGATGTTATGGGCATTGCCTCTGCGCCCGTCACCCGCCCTGAGACATACGTTGACAAGTCCCATGTGTAATTTCACCAGCACTCTTATTCTTCGTAACCGGCACGCAGTAATGCTGACATTACTGAAGTAACAGGTAAGTTTACGTTACTTCTCTGGACAAACTCTTTCTAAAGGGGCTCATGGAGAGCATGCACAGGCAGAGTTATAGCTCGGAGAGCGCATGAGTGTGTGTTAATGATCTACCATTCTTTGTTAAGAAAACTTTGCGAAATATTATTGGTTTAATGCTAACAATTTATTGCTCATCATAAAAATAAATGGAGAAAAGTTAGACCTTGTTAATAAAGCTGTCTTTTTCGGAGTGACATTAGATAGTAAACTTCAATTATTTCCACATCTTCCTTAGCCAGCAGATTAAGCTCTGCTGCATACGCCGTCTGTAGAATACGTGGGCTTACCAATGTTGCTACTGCTAGACTAGTTTACTTTAGTTACTTCCATAGTATATTGTCCTATGGGATTCTCATGTGGGGTAAAGCGGCAGATATACAAACCATATTTGTGTTGCAAAAACGACCGATTCGTTCTGTGTACCGTTTAGGTTCTCGGGTTTCTCTCAGAGAAAAGTTTAAGGACACTAGTATCATGACTGTGGCATCTCAGTACATTTAGTCAAATATTTTGTATGCCCGTAAAAATATACATAAATTCATTGAGAAAGAATCCATAATAATTATTAACCTTAGAACTAAGTCCAAACTCATTCTTTTATGTGAAACTGTATATGTTTTTACAATAAGGTTCCGGAGAATATATTAAGATTATCATTTTCTAAGAGTTTAAAACTTACATTAAAAGTATTTAAATTGAAAAGTCATCTTACAACATTGAAGAGTATGTTTTAGATTAAGAAGATTTCCATACTTCTTAATCTAAGACAACAAGAGTCTAAATTCCGCACAATTATGATTCAAAGTGCATTCCATAGCATTTAAGTTTATTTGAAAAGAGCAACCCCTAGAGTTTCTTGTTCTTTCTTACTGTGTCTTGCGTAGTGAACGAGCAGTAGCTTAAAAATGACGTTTTCAAGTGTAAAAATTTTACCTATGGAATAAATGATTATTTGACATTTGCATTCACTTTGAAATTAATAAACACATTAAATAAATAAATTAGCAAATTAATTTAAAACGTGCTGCTGAAAGTCGCCTATTGTAACTGCCCTTAGATTAATAATAATAATAACGCACACAATCAACATAGCCCTGCACTAGGGAAACCCCACAGACATATGGAAACCCCGTGTCGCGGGTGCCATGGACACTTTGAATCGTAATTGTGTGGAATATAGACTCTTGTTGTCTTTCCATACATTTTTATCCAAAACATACTCTTCAATTTTGTAGTATGACTTTTCAACTCCTCCTCTGTACAATCAATTAAGAACAAAAATCTCTTTGATGACCATTGACTTACAATTATATGGACGTCGGGTCCACGCTAAAAAGTGTCCGAACTTATAGGGCGTTAAAATCGTATACAGAGCGTCATTCACGCTTTAGTCTTCGTTTGTTCGACTGACAGCGAAGCAAGCAAAATTACATTACAATTTAAATTCAACGTTTTAGCTTTTTCATATTCCTTTACATGTCACTACGTTTAAATAGGTTGACTTGGGACATTTTTTTCGTGGTTTTTTGTATTAGACCCGTCGTCCATTTATTTGTAAGTCTATGTTGATGACGATCTGTTTCTCGTTTTTGATACTGTATTGCCTGCTTTTCAGAACAAGCGTTCTTAAGGAATGGACAAACTTCTTATGAAGAGGCAAATGGTGGAATACACTATACAACCAAGTAATTCGTGACA
The DNA here is from genome assembly GCF_003589595.1 of Hyposmocoma kahamanoa. Lineage (NCBI taxonomy): Eukaryota > Metazoa > Arthropoda > Insecta > Lepidoptera > Cosmopterigidae > Hyposmocoma > Hyposmocoma kahamanoa. Next base: position 8,111 of record NW_020655525.1, on the reverse strand, counting down.
AAGGTTGTTAAAAAATCGCTTGGTGGTTTGCGTTACGATATGAGGTGTCCTAAGTAGGAATTATGAAAATCGAGTACAAAAGTATCGGTATCCGGGGGAAAAGTACTCGATATCAATAAGTATCGATACTTTTTCCGTGCCCCTAGCCCCCATTACTAGAACAACCGTAATTTTTAAGTCCATAACTTTTATTTCCATCTTCTAACGATTGTCCATCACAATCGTTAGCAATTAGTAGCACTTAGGTAATTTATTAGGAGTACAGCTCCTTGTGGAAGAAATCGTCCAAAGAAGTACTGCCACCTTACTTATTTCTACCGCCAAGCAGTAATGTCAGCATTACTGTGTTCTGGTTTTGAAAGATACTTACATAGGGTTGGTGAAGTTACAGGCACATGGGACTTGTCAACTTATGCCTCATGGTAACCGGCGCAGTGGCAGGGACCCTAAGATCTTTGCTATTTTAAGCTCTGAGTGACACTGCAACTGTTATGGATAGGTGTGTTGCTTGCCACCAGGCGCACGGCTTGTCCGTCTCGTCATATTATAAAAAAAAACAATCTTTGCCTAAGTTCCCCAAGGCACTGGTTTCCAGTCAGAACCAACGACAGTGACTAAGTCTAGAAGTTATTTGTAAGTCAATTTTAAAAACTTATCAATTACACATATCAAGTACTTGTAACAGCTAGATACATAACAAAAAATAAGTAAGTTTATAAATAAAAAAATTCGTCGTGGGCCGTACCTTGGGGCATCGTGCCCAGAAGGCTAGCAACATTCCCCCTTTGAATTGTTAAACTTATTCTTTGGCGGAAATAGCTGCCAGGCTTGTGCTCACCGGAGGCTTGTACGAGGTGATCCGACAGTTCGTTCGCTAGAAGTTTCGCCTGTGGCCCCCAGGGACCCAGGGTTTCAACCGCAAAAGGCACAAAGTTGTAGCACTGGGCAAGGTTGGCATATTTAAGCCTAAATTAAAGTGGTGGGTGGTTACCCCGCTCTCCACACAAGTGTTGTAATAAGCGTTTTTCAGAAACGGAAGTCAATATCTTGAAATCGGCAATTGAATAAATAACTTCCTGATATAGAATTTTTTTGCTTATATTATTTTATATTGGAACATGAAAAAAATAACATGCAATACAATAAAAAAGAACCCAGAGATTATATTCGGCCATAGTCTGTAATTGTTAAGAACACACGAAAGAACCAAAAAAGTCTTTTTAATACAGTTGCTCAAAACGTGGTATTTTTCGCACTACAAATCGTGCGGAAAGTTGGATTTCTCGCACTAGTGCTTTTTACTTTTCCAGTTTTTATTTAATTTACTGTTGTTTTAAGTCTTAAACATAGAACTAAAGAGATTGTATATTATTTCATATTTATGTGCTTTGTGACGTAAGTCATTCGTCATTACTATACTATATCTATGGAGAGACCGCATTTTTACACCTATGAAGTAAATGCTCCTTAGTAGCGATTATGTAGAAAATAAAGTAATATAAAATAGTAATTTTAATGTGGCTGAATACTGGCAACAGTTGCCATATTGAAAAAAGTCGGCCAAAAAAAGTACTAATTTTTTTCATCGTTTACATTCCCGCCTTTTTCATTAACTTTTTTACGATTTGATTTTGTTATTGACAAAGGAATAAAATGAGGTTTTTTTTTAAATACTGTTTTATTTTACTTTCAATGTAGATTTTTCGAAAATGTATTAAAAAACGTTGTTTGATACACATGCGGGTTTGTCATTTTCACTTGTCTCGAGTCTTAAAGATTTAAAGATGCCTCGAGACTCGTGAATAATGACTAACTTTCCGCACTTGTATCAAAAATAACTATATTAAAACCATTAAACATCGAAAATTATCTAAAACAAAACAGGCACAAAAACGCTCATTGTTGTTACTCAGTTAACTATCTAGGCATGTTGTTTTATAAATCTGATATTTCAATTAAAAAAACATATATTTATTTTTTTTTCTCAGGGAATATTTTTATTTACTTATTTATATTTAAGCCTATTTGTCATTTGTAATGAATATATAATAAACAACTGGGAGGGAAATTGTTCATTAAAATAATAAATGTAATAAAGAGTACCGTTAAGGTTCTCGGGTTTCTCTCAGAGAAAAGCTTAAGGAGACTGGTATCATGACTGTGGCATCGCAGTACATTTACTCAAATATGTTGTATGCCCGTATAAATATACACAATTTCATTAAGAAAGAAGATATCCATAATATTAACATTAGAACTACAAACTCATGGTACCACGATTTCGTGTAACTAAGGTAAACGATTCTTATATAGGGAACTGTATACGTTTTTACAATAAGATTCCGGAGAATATATTAAGATTATCAGTTCCTAAGTTTAAAACTTACATTAGAAGTATTTTATTGAAAAGTCATATTACAAAATTGAAGAGTATGGGTTAGATAAAGAAGTATGGGAAGACAACAAGAGTCTAGATTCCACACAATTATGATATAAAGTGTATTTTATAAGATTTAAGTTTATTTAAAAAGAGCCACTCCCTACAGTTTCTTGCTCGTTCTTCTCAGAGAGGACAGCGTAGTGTACGAGCAGTAGCTTAAATAATCTCAGTACAGAGTACTAAAACAACCGACCTCAAAAGTACGTGGAATTACGTCTATTTGCTAAGTTTCATTGAAATATCCCCTAGTTCGCAACTATACAGGACTTGATACTGGAGATAATAAAAATAGGTTCTCACTACGACACTACTCAAAGTATATCGAGGGAAAAACGCCTTGAATTGGAGAAATAGCAAAATCAACTAAATAATTACTAAAAGTAATTGCTCCTAAATTAAAGTTAGGCGCTATTTATAAAAATGAATCTTCATGCGTGAACAGCCACCCCTTGAGGTGGATGATTTCCTTCAAAATAAAATGGGACCACTATGGAAGTACCCCCTTTCCAACAAAAATAGAATCATGAAAATCGGTTCACAAATACCGGAGTTATCGCGTAACATACATACAAAAAAAAAAAAAGGAACATACAGCCGAATTGACAACCTCCTCCTTTTTTGAGGTCGGTTAAAAATGACGTTTTCAAGTGTAAAAATTTTACCTATGGAATAAATGATTATTTAACTTTGACTTTGTAAATAGTGCATTAAAAATAAACAGCTGATACGAACATGTTTAAGTGTAACTGTAAGTGGAAATTATAGAAAATAAAATTGTGAATATATGTTTAAATCAAAGTAAATGTACATTGAATATTGCGAATTTTTAATTTTCATTATGAGATATAGCTTTTACTAAACATTGTAAAAAAGCACAGAACAATAAATACAGTAGAAGTGATTAGTTAGCGGCTGACGCGTGCCAACTATCCGCTCACGCGATACATGCAGCCGTAGACGCATACCACGCCTAGAGGTGCCGGCATTGACTTACATTTGTAAGTCAATGCCTTATTATACCGGCACCCGGTGATAATTTTGTACCGATTTATCGGATATCGAAGTTATAACAGGTAAAAGAACTAATATTAATTGCTATTTCGGTAACTACTCTAGCAAACCATAAAGTTTTTAATGCCTGGGTTTATCATTAAAAAAAAAAATAAACAACTTCAAAAATACGTCACGACAATCGTGTGTGTTATTGTTTGGACTGGTGATTTCGGTGTTTATTTATTGAAAACATACCGTAAGTAACGTTTTTTTAAGTTTACCCTGAATATAAATGTTTATAAACTATACTTTAAGGAGTAATTTCATGGTAAACGTTAGAACCACTCAAGCGGAATATTATCATATTTATCCAAGGACACCAAAAATTTCATTAGTGCTTTTTAAGTGCAGGATTTGCGGTGTATTACTGCATTTTATTTGAGATGTTTTTGTTGTAGTACGGAGGGTATTTATTTATTTTTATTTATAAAAACTTGTATTTAAACTGAATCCTTTTCTAATTTGCGAAACCAAATAGCCGCCATTTTGCGGTAGGAGGAGCGCATCGCGTGAGCGGTTAGAAGTCTGGAAAGACCTATTTGAGCTCTGTCCATCATTTTCGCTTTGTATGGTTGTGTCATTCTTCGTGCAAATGTTTTGAGTACAAAAATGATAGCCATACTACAAATATTACCCCTGGTTATATTTCACATCATCTGAAAGTCTTATATTAATAAATTTGTATAACGAAATATTTCTTTTTGTTACAAGAAACGAATGTAAAGCTTAAACCCTTGCAATATGGCCGCTTCTTTTTTGGAGAACTAAACTAATAACTCTACTTCATCGTCGTTCAGCAATTAACCGCTAGATGGCAGTACATTGATTGAAATTTCAATATATAATATCAAAATTTCGTAACCTTAGAATAATAACGCATAGAATGATAGTTTCATATCAAACGAACTGTCACAAGTGAGGCAAAAATCAAATTCATGTAGGCTAGTTTTAGTAGTAGGTTAATTTTCGGTTTTAGTGAGTATTTATATAAAAATACAAGTTGAAACGCGTTACTTCCTTGTGGAATGTGATGTTAGTATCTATTTTATGTTTGTCTGACGTATTTTTACATTTCGTCATTTTTAGCTAAAATTCTTGATCTGTTCGCGATGCAAGTTGACCTTGAGCACTGATGGCCCGCCCGCTCGTGTAGGCTCTTTTGGCGCGCTTCAATTTGCCTCACTTAGCGTGTGCGGACTAGGTTTCTATGCGTTATTATTCTAAGTTCGTAACTTGCAATAATAGGTATTGATGGTATTGAACTTATCACAATTTGTTATTTCTTTTTAAATTTGAAACTACGACCAATCAATATCAAGATGTTTTAGTGTTTCAAATTAAAAATGTGCGAGTTTTGGCGACATCGGTTCTCACAGTAATCGAGGAAAATGTAAATAGCGCATTTAAAATAACATGTTCAATATGTAAGTTACACTTATATATTCATATACGTACATGATGCATATCCGAAAATTAAGATTGTATGTCTTATTGTAATAAAACAAAGTAAAATGTATACGTAGATTATTAATACAAAGATCGAACACTCAGAAAAAACACTCAGAAAAAATTCCTTCGATCCGGTCGGATTCGAACCGACGTCTTCTTGCATACCGTGCCAGACGCTATACCAACTAAGCCACGGAACGAACCCTAGTGGAGTAATTTCACAAAAAATAATTGAATATCAATTCAATAAAAATTTAATTAATACAGTGAATAGCGACATCTCTCGCCAGGACTGGTAGCAGTAAAGGGACTAACTGGGTGATCAATCTGTAATAGATTTCTCATAGATGGCGCTACGACTAAAAAGTCGTTGAAAGGCCAAGTACAAAGACACGACGCAAGCACATAGAAAAATTCGTGAGGTCCGTTGGTTCGTTCCGTGGCTTAGTTGGTATAGCGTCTGGCACGGTATGCAAGAAGACGTCGGTTCGAATACGACCGAATCGAAGGAATTTTTTCTGAGTGTTCGATCTTTGTATTAATAATTATAACAAACTAGTGGAGTAATTTCACAAAAAATAATTGAATATCAATTCAATAAAAATGTAATGTATACGTAGAATTTTGCATTTCTTTTTTATTTTCAAAGCGACATTCAGCTTTTACTAAACATTGTAAAAGAACAGTTATCTCATAAGTACTGCACATAAAAACGAAGTTAATGACATGAAATCTCTGGGTACAGTAATGCTTTTAACAGGGTAAACCGTTATTGGAATGTATTAACGAGGCGCGGTTAATAACAAGGTTTAGAGGACCCTTCTGGTTGAGATTTGAACCGCAATTTTGATATAATACGCTCTCCGAAAACGGCCAACATACTTGTTTATAACTTAATATTCATTTTGTCAGAATAATTTCCTTTTTTAATGATACCAAACGTCATAATTCGTTTAAGTTCAAAGTATAAGACTTCCTAAGGCTAATTATTTCACAAGGAGCTTTAAATCCCTCTGCGCATCACTGCAACGGTCGTCCCGACACGTTATCATAAAAAAAGAAATCTCAAACAGACATAAGACTGCAGTACCAATTAATATGTTTTAATTTATTCTAATTTCCATTAATAATTAATAATAAATTTAACTTAATAAAAAAATCATATTGTTACAATAAAATAATTTGTAAAACCGCGTAACGTAAATTGGATAAGGTATTTAATTAATAACTTTTGTAACTATAGTGAAAAGATATGGTGGTTTGCATTAATACTATACCTGGACATAACTGGTTGATGACTGTACCACCTCAGTCAAACGTGGCCATGGGAACTGTAAAGGGCCCGAAACGTTGGTTTGTTTGAAAAACAAATACACGCGATTTAAATCCGGAAAAATAATTTAATTTCCTATGTGTAACAATCGCGAATACCTAAGAACTCTATATAAAAAAGAAGCTTTCGTAACTTCCCCCAAGCTTCGTCTATCTAAACAGGCTTTTGAAATCGTATGAAAACAAAAAATAACACAAATCAATTTAGTTGATTGAAAAGAGAAGTGGCAAATCGCTAAAACTCCTCCTCCTTTGACGTCGTCATCGTGTAACTTGAGTAACGAGCAAAAAATTCAGTTAACATGAGGGTACCAGATACGCTAACTCAATATCTTATAACGTAGTTAACGTTCCGTGATTTACACTGATAGCCGTGTGACAAAATATTTTTTGATGGTTACCTATCACTAGTCCGAAATGACATTTTCCAGAAATAACGTTTGGTCGAAATTTTAGAACCTCGAAAGTAATTTCGAGAGATAAATGTATTTTTCTTTGAAACCTAACTTTTATTTTTTATTTTATTTTATTTTATTGGTACAGTTACAGACATCAGATACAGCATAATATAAAAATATTCTAGAATAGCACTGTAACACTGATAGCCAATTACAACTATACACAGCATTCGGTAAATAAAAAAGATAATGTTACGAAGAGCGGAAATATACTTACATACATATTATATTTAACTAATAAAATATTTAACTATGTCTAACGGATTTTACAATAAAGACAAATAGATAGAATAATAAGATAACAAAAAAAAAACTAAAACAAAAATTAATGAAAAACTAATAGTTATAGTCACATATGAGTAAGTAATTTTGATTTGAAAGTTACAATATGACAATTAAATATATCGTGTTCAGCACACATTTCATTATAGCAACGACACATTCTTATAATAGGATTATTTTTTGCAACATTATTAGTAGTGAGTGGCAGTGCAAAAAGCTGTGGTATACGCATATATTTACAAGGAACTTTAATATTAATTTGTTCAAGGAGGTAAGTGTCAAAAAAAACCACCTACTATTTTGTGGAGACAACATAGGTTAACAACAACTTAACCTAACCTAATCATGTCTTTGCGATAAACATTCAACATATCCTGATAGAACAACTGTTTCGTTATAATTCGGTTTTCGGTGTAATGAAAATTCGAACAAATGTTATTTCGGACAAAAAAATTTTCGACTTTGTGGGTTAACTTTTTTGAGATATCATAAAAAACCATAACCCAGTTTTAGAAAATTGAAATTGTTTAATAATATTTCAGCTATGCATCGTTAGAGTAAGTTCCGATAAGTCGAAAACGTTAACTAATTTTAACTATTTTTAAAAGAGAATTTTGTGCTCTATCTTTTGCTATTTGAAACAAATATTTGACCATTTGTCACTTAACTGCATTTTAGTTAGTGGGTAACAGATCAGGGGATCTAATCAACAGCGGCGAGACATGAAAATTGTCTTTAGTAAAGCCAGAGCAAAACAAAAAGCACTTGCCTTAACAACTGGCGCTAAAAAAAAAATTCGCTAAAAAATTAATTCAAATTCTAATCATTTATTTCGGAATATTACATCCATGTTATTATTATATAAAATTCAAACCGCATTACATAAAACATTACATAATTAAATACAAATGAAATTAAACCAATAAAGAACAATAAAATAAAAACAAACACGACTCAATAAAAAAAAAATATAATAATAATAATGAATGTACATGCATGCACTATGCTTTCTTATAAATATGTAGGTTCTACCAGTGGGTTTGTATCGGACAGCACAATCTATCTCCAACTGTGGCCAGGATGCTGTTGGAGCCCCC
>NW_020655524.1:0-19636 GCF_003589595.1 Hyposmocoma kahamanoa | reverse complement strand
ATTTTCAGTACAAATCGGCAATTTCATACTTTAACCCCTATTAATAAATTAAACTTAATAAAAATTCATTCAATAAAATAATTTGTAAAACTTAATGTAGCGTAAATTGGAATGTTTTTTTTTGTAAAATTAAAAATAAGGTATTTAATTAATAACTATTGTAACTATAGTGAAAAAATAGAGTGGTTTATATTAATATTAGACATAACTGGTTGAAGACTGTACCACCTCAGTCAACCGTGAACATGGGACCTGTAAAGGGCCCGAAACGTCGGTTTGTTTGAAAAAACATATATACGCGATTTAAATCCGGAAAAATAGTTTCATTTCCTATATGTAAAAAGTGTTATTACGAGTTTATGGAATGCATGGGGGAGGTTGCCGCGGTGGTAGAAGATGAAATTAATGTGGATTAATGAGGAAATAATAAAGCACGGCACGTATCACATAGACATAGTTGTATATTTTCTTTTGTTAACAGTTTCTCTTTGCTATGACAACCAATTCAAATCTTATGGAACTAGATTATAATAGCCAGTATCTCCAACACGCCCCTTTAATCTAGTACACAAAACATTACAGCCATAGCGATCAACCGGTTTACACTGTCTCTGAGGATACCTTCTTTCAATGTGTTCAGGTAATGTCACATCCTTTTCAGCAACATCCTCTTCAGGTACTCTCTCCTCCGGCACAACGTCATACGTATCATGAAAGGAACTATCGTGCACCTCTGAAGGCCCTGCTCCAATATCAAGTTCGTTACGTACACTGGACTGAACATTCGAATCCGTATCAAGGCTTAGACGAACCACTGAATTGTCTAAATTCTTTTCTCGAAGAAAAATATTTTCTAAAAATTTTACTTCTCTCGATGTAGTCACTTGCCCTGTCTTAGGATTCATTAAACGATAACCTTTTTGATTATCTGGGTATCCAATAAATATCATAGGTTCCGTTTTCATGTCCAATTTGCGTCGCTTCTGTTTTGGTTTTAAACTGAAAGCCAAACAACCAAAGATTTTTAGATGACTTAGATCTACATCTTTTCCAGTCCAAAGCTTTTCTGGTACAGAATTGCTCAAAGCTTTTGTCGGACTCCTGTTCTTTAAGTATACCACGGTATTAACCGCTTCTGCCCAATACTTTTTACTCAAATTCGCTTCCGATAGAAGTGTTCTCGCCTTTTCAATAATGGTCCGATTCGCCCTTTCCGCGACACCATTCTGCTCCGGTGTATAGGGCACAGTCGTTTGGTGCTTTATGCCTGCTGACTTTAAAAACCTTTTAAATTGACCATTACAATATTCTGTCCTATTGTCAGATCTCAGGCATTTTATTGATTTACCAGTCTGATTTTCAACTTCCGTCTAATATTCACGAAACTTATCGAAAGTTTGACTTCTGTTCCTCAAAAAATAAACATGAGTCTTCCGAGTATAGTCATCAATGAATAAGAGAATATACCTCGAACCTCCAAATGATGATTCTTCCATCGGCCCGCAAAGATCAGAGTGAACGATCTGTAAAATCTCGTTCGCTTTCGTACCTTTATTTTTAAAGGGACTCTTGCACGTCTTCCCTTCGATACAGGGAAAAAAGTTGTGATTTGTCCGATACACGGTTCGGACAAATCACAACTTTTAAATTCCATTCCAGTCACAAGTGTTTTCAATTTTTCCATATAATTTCTACTTAAATGCGCTAATCGTTTATGCCAAATATTCAAAAAATTTTCATTTTGTTTTGACAATGTCAAATTGACGACCTTGTTTTTCTTTTCTTCTATACTCTAGCCAAATTCGATGTAGAATGTTTAATAACAAAACGTTGCTAGGCAACCAATGATGGCATAGGAAAAGAACATTTTTTTCAATGCTCATTATTAAGGCTTGCTCTGCCCACGGCCTGCTCCCTTAATTGGAATTTAAATAGCTAAGTAAGTAATTGGGTTATGTAGAAGTAATACTTACCTAGACAATTATTATAACATTTACAAAATACCTATTGATACGTATGATTTAGGAATAAAAATAAGTCTTTGCGTCCTATTAGTATTTCCTGCTAGATGGCAGGTAATGGTAGATGAAAATAAACAATATTGTAACATTTTATTTGATATTAATTTACCACATTTAAAATCATCCAGCATCTATTTCCGATTCTGAACTTGAATTACCACTAGAACTCGAATGTTTGCAATCTCTCACTTCAAATAAAAAAGTCGCTAGGGATGACACAGTTTTACAAATAATTAATTACTGGTTATTTTTAGGTGATTTGAAACTTCTGTTGAATAATATTCATTATAAACATGGCTTCAAGATTTAGTATTATCCACAATCTAGTTGAATTTCGTAGGAAATTATTGAAATTGTATAGTAACTGTGAAAGAGTCCGAGATGAAAACCCTAAAAATCATACGTTTTTGTTTGTTGACATTTATTCTACATCGAATTTGGCTAGAGTATAACCTTAGACTATGGAAACTAAAGTATAACTCATGAATTCCGTCAACTTCATGACAACTTGCAACAGTTCGATTCTTATTTTGAATTGTGCAACCTCCTTTGTCAAAATTAATGCAATAATTTTTCTTGGTTAAATCGCTTACCGAAATTAAATTCATGGATAAATCGGGAACATGTAAAACGTTATTCAAAAATAATTTTAAATTAAATATGTATATATTACCCATATTTACAAAGAGCAACCCCTAGAGTTTCTTGCACATTCTTCTCAGGGGAACCTACCGTAATTACGAATGAGCACTAAGCAGTAGAGTTTAATCAGAACGACAATTTCAAGTGTAATTTGCTTACCTATGAAATAAAGATTATTTGACTTTGACTACATAATAATTAGCCCAAGCCACATCTAAGGCACCTTCACACAAAACACATAATTTTTGGTCTCAATTCTGAATATGACAATTTTTTTTCTAAAACTAAATTTACTACAACGGTTTTTAAACTATCAAAACTACTTATTACCTTTCTTTTCTATCTCTTTAATAGAATAATCAAGTCAGACTTAAATTATAATAAATAACATGCAGAATTGTGACATAATAATTTTGTATGTACATAACATAACAATTAATTCGCATAACATGCTACACACTGCCACTGAATGGACTTGAATACACAGAGAGCCGCTCTCTGTGTGTTTCACGCTTTAGTGTCGTGACTGCTCTGAGGTTGCGCTCTGGACACATTCCTTCAAATTCAAATTCAAATTCAAAATAATCTTTATTTCATAGGTAAGCATTATTACACTTGAAATCGTCACAATGGTTAAACTCTACTGCTCATTCGTAAGGGAGATTCCCCTGAGAAGAATGAGCAAGAAACTCTAGGGGTTGCTCTTTGTAAATAACATTTACAATATTTTTTTTTAATTTGAAACATCAGAGATCGAGACTACCTCCATGAGCTAAACGGGTTACTACCACGGATTTTTGTCATCCAAGTACGCAGAAGTTGTATAATAACCTTTAGTATAAAGTTTTTGTTTCACTATAGTTTTAAACCTCGTGAAAGGCAAATTTTGTATATCAACCGGAATCTTGTTATAGAAGCGTATACATTGCCCCTTAAATGAATTTTTGACTTTGTGAAGACGACTATCAAGAAAAGCTAGTTTATTTCTATTCCTCGTATTAATGTTATGTCTGTCACTATTTTTCATAAATAAATTACTATTCCTTTTAACATAAATTACATTTTCATAAATGTACTATGAGGCTAGTGTAAGAATGTTAATTTCCTTAAACTTATCTCTCCAAGATACTTTGGGGCCCAGATTGTAAATTGCCCTAACTGCACGTTTCTGCAGGACAAAGATTCTATTGATATCGGCGGCATTACCCCAAAGCAAAATGCCGTATGTCATTAGACTGTGAAAGTAGCTGAAGTAAACCAATCTAGCGGTTTCGACGTCTGAAAGTTTCCTTATTTTTTTAATCGCGTACACTGCAGAGCCGAGCCGTTTTGATAACTTACTTATATGGGGACCCCATTGCAATTTAGCATCTAACGTTATACCTATAAATACAACTGTATCCACAAAATTCAATTTTTCGTTTCTAACTACAATGTTTGTAACCGTCTCTCTAAAATTGGGTAATGTAAATTTCACACAATTTGTTTTTTTCTCATTAAGAAGTAGGTTATTAACAGCAAACCAATCAACTACTTTAGATATAGCATTGTTCACATCGTCGTAGGAACATTGGTGTGTGGGGTATTCGTACATACATACATACACACATATATACATCATACATACTTATTTACATACTCGTTCATACACAAACTAATTTATATTATAATTACCACTTACCTTTCCCCGTGTCGTATTAGCTGTTCACGTTGTATATTGGAACCGAGCACTTCGAACTCGTTTCTATTGTTCTCGCGTGACGTAGGACCAACCGGTCCTAGCGCTGGCCGGCCATCCGCTCGCCCCGCGCTAGTCGAGACCTACCTTCTATGCGACGCGGAGCTCACGCTAAAATTTACTTGCTTATGTACCTTGCGCTTACGCTGTTATATACTGTTTCAATTTCTATTCTCTTCACCTATCTTTTCTGACTGTATTTCTCGCTATTGCCTGTGCTAGTGCTTGTGCTAATTTCTTTTTTGTGCCTTCTGTATTTTGTGTTATTGTGGACAGACATTACACGTATACTACCACACGTAAGTCGGACTATTTATTTCTACCGTTTACCGGACTGTACGTCAACTGTACCCAAAACAACCACAGGTGCCTTTTAACTTTAAATAATAAGGAAGTATCATCAGCAAACAATACTATCTCATGTTTTACACCCTCCATAAGGCTAGGTAAGTCATTAATATAAACTAAAAACAAAAATGGGCCTAGAATTGAACCTTGAGGGACACCCATGCTAATTGCAGATCCTGACGATCTCGTACCGTTAACATCGACCCTCTGTACCCTACCACGCAAATACGATTTAAGAAGGTCGAGATCACGTCCCGCCACACCATAATGGCGAAGTTTCCTGACCAGTGTATCATGGTGCACACAATCAAAAGCTTTGGAAAGGTCACAGAATACACCAATAGCATCATGTGAGACTTCCCATGCATCAAATATATGATTAATCAACTCGACACCAGCGTCGGTTGTAGAGCGAACCCAAGTGAAACCAAATTGTTTATGAGACATTAAGTTATTACTATAAAAATGTGCACACATCTGATTTAGAATAATTTTTTCAAATATTTTACTGAGAGTTGGTAGTATTGATATAGGTCTGAAATTGGTGGGGTCAGAAATACTACCAGATTTGAAAAGTGGAATAACTTTACTTTGCTTCATGAGGTCAGGAAAGACACCATCATCAACACATTTATTAAAGACACAGGCTAAATAAGGCGCAATACAATCAACTATAGAACTAATTACTCTGACTGAAAGACCATCAAGATCAGCAGTATTTTTTATGTTTATAGACTTAAAGGCTTTAATAATATCGTTTGGAAATACATGACGGAACCTTAAATTAGTGATACTAACTGCATTATTTTCTTTTAGTAAGGATTCAGCGGCGGTGGGAGATGAATTTAACGACATAGTAAAAAAATTTTCAAATATTTTAGCAACTTCTGCGTCTGTGTTTACAATTTTGTCATTAAATCTTAGTTGAAAATCTAAGTTACGAGGTTTGACCCTTCCAGTTTCGCTGTTTATAATATTCCAAGTCGCTTTTACTACATTCGCGCTGCTTTTCATTTTATTATTTATAAACATTGCTTTGGCTGCAACACAAACACGTTTAAACATTTTCGAATATTTCCTAACAAAATCATTAAAACTGTTACTAGTGTTATAAGTCCTTTCATCGTAAAGATCATGTAGTCTTTGTCTACTTTTGTGAATTCCTACAGTCGCCCAATCACTAAATTTCAATGAATTATTAATAGTTATGATTTTGGACCTAAAAACGTTATCACGTTCACTTTTGACTATGTTGAAAACTGAATTATACAATTTATTGGGATCGTTAACGTACGGAAGTTCAGTTAGTTTAAGCATTACATTATTTCTATAAGCTTTAAGTCGACCATTATTTATCGGAACACATGTGATATCCTTTTTTGGCGTTTTGTCAACAGTTATATTAAAAGTGGCCAATTGACCGCAGTGATCAGAAGTTAATTTATTTATAATAAATTTATTACTAGGTACGGCGTTAGTATAAATATTGTCTAAACAAGTGGCAGTAGTAGAAGTTCTTCTAGTAGGCACCAAGAAAAGATACAGAAGATTATAACATTGGAAAAATGATATGAGCCTACTGCTAGCACTGGAATCTTCTAATAAGTTAACATTGAAGTCACCACAAACAGCAATATATTTATTTGGATTATTTAATTTGCCTAAAACTTCATCTAATCTTTTTTCAAATAGTTCGTAAGATGAATGAGGGGGTCTGTACACGGTGGTCTATAGTCCGCTCAATAGATAGGCTCACAATATCTGTACGTTCTTTAAATTTTAAATTATTTTTAATGAGAATTAAAGAGCCGCCATAAATAGCTTTTTCTCTGATGAACGAACTAGCCACCTGGTGATTGTTGAAGCTAAACATGAACTGATGTTTTGATAGAAAGTGGTGTTCAGTAATACACAGAATATCAATATTATTACAGTTAATAAATAATTCTATTTCCAACTCTTTGCCTTTCATGCCTTGAATATTTTGATGCACCAGGTTTAATATACAATTTATTTTATTTCTGTGTGTTTTAGGTTGGTTTTTTAATGTCATTGTGTTGCAAGAGTATCTCTCCGTTGTCTTATTAATTAATTTAAATAATTAGAAGTTGAATTATTTTCAACAGAATGATTATTGTCAGTAAACTGACCTATGTCAACGGACTGCTCAATAGAAGCAGCCGGTCTTGTAGCCAATGATTTGGCTGAATCATTAATATAATATGATAGCAACTCTGCTAACTGTCTCCTAAAATAACTAGTAAGATAATACCTATCTTTATTCAAATAAAAATATTTACTAATATAATTATTAGTATCCATAAAATGAAATTTACTATAATGAAATGTCAAGCTGTGTAATGTTCTATTTAAGTTATGCCTCAAATTATTTTCACTTGTTGTGAGGCTATTGCTGAAGGGAAAAGCTAACAAAATAATTTCTTTTATATTAATTAAATTATTTAATAGTGAAAAATATTGTATTAAATCTTTTTTGTTACATTTTCCTCTTCTGCCAATTAAAATTATTAATGAAGTGTCTATGTCAAATTTAGTTGACAAAATACTATCTAATATTTTACAGTATGTTGCACCTGGCATGCAAATATTTGTTAATTTTATTCCTAGGTGGTTAAGTTGCAAACCTATATTTTTACCCATTTCATCACTATACATAACAATATTTTTTTGAATTTAATTTGACCTAGTTATTGGAATTTACCTATTTGATGGGAAAGGAATTTACCTATTTGATGGGTATTACACCAACTCCAAATTGTAGTAATTGTGGCGTAATTGAAAAATGTTTACCATGTGTTGATGTAATGTGTTCAGAATGAGGAGGCAGTTCGGCAATGTGGCCAGCATACGACAGACTAGATGGTGTAACATTGTATTGGTCGTTCTTTCGTCTAACGAATCCAAGATACAGTCAAAACTTCGTTCCTTATTTTGGGACCAGAGCAACGTATATGATATTGCCTAATATTTATTTTTCACCACACTTTCTCGTAAATAGTACGATTGCATGTGGCTACCTTAACTATAATGCCCCAAATAAAACCCTCGGGCCCTTTTTTTCTTATTACAGCTATGCAGGTAAGAAGTTTTTTTTTTATTTATAGCGCGGCACACTTCCTTAGATAGGACAAATTCAAGTTCAAGCAAGGAGGTTACTATAAAATTCGCTTCAAATGTTATCTAAACAGGAATTTAATTGCAATTCAGCCACATATATACTTCGGTTAGTAATTTCTTACCGTCTTCCTTCTTTCTTTACCGTCATTAATAACAACAGTAAATTGACATGTCAATTGGGAAATTATGAGAATTTATAATTATGCCTAAAATTATTATGCCACGTAATATTGACCCTCAAAATTCAAATGGGACCACCTTAAAATATGTTCTATTCAATAAAAACATACTATCAAAATCGGTTGACAAATGAGAGATTTATTTTAAAAATAAAGTCTATTTTATTTTCCGAAAAAAAAAAATAAAAAACGAGACAACACATACATATTCATGCTGTTTGTTTTCGTTGTTACTTATATGTTTGTGTTTTTATCTTTTGAAATGTCCTACAGAATTGATAGTTTTTCATTCATTATTAACTAAATATACATAGATCGCATAGAACACATGATAACTAAATATATGCAAAGACAATCTATACATTCAGTCATTAATTTGCGGCTAATTTTATTTCATGCGGATGGAGAGTGGGAAAATGAACTGCATGAAAAAATATTCAATACAAACGCAGCTATATTGCACAATGTAGAAAGATAAAAATACTTGCATTTTCATTAACTAAATGTTATGTATTTTAATTTCTAAACACAAAAGTACCTTAATATTATTGGACGGTTCCGTAATGACTAGAATATTTTAATTTATTTATATCTTTTTAAAAAACAATTGAGGAATTTAACAACAAGGAATTTATTTTAAATAATTCTTACAAGTGTGCATTATATAAAGTCAAGAGCATATCAATCTTGACATTTTAAATTTTGTATCGTTCTTACAGCAAGCAGCATAGAGTCACATTTACCTAAAGGGTCAAAGTGCACATGCTCTTGATTATGTAGTTTTTAAAGATCAAAAATCAATGTAAATATATTTTTATATTATGTATTTTACGTTTCCGAATAATTTAAGGTTCAAACAAAAATTCTATAACAAGTAAAAAAAGGTAGATACGTTAATTGCACCACAACTAGCGCTTACAAATGGTACCACATAGAAACGTGACAATAATAAGTACGCAATGAGTGTAAGTAGTTTGTACAGTTCGCACAAAATCTCTAAACACACGACGACATCTTTTGTAATCTCTGACGTTTTTAACATTTGACAATTTCAGAGTGCAACGTGAGACTGAGCTCAGGCAGGGCTGCGACAATCTCCGTGTGCAGTTGCTGGTCTGCCATCTCATATGTCATATGGGAGCTACAGGCTTCGGCCGGCGCGGACCAAAACCAGCACCGGAAGGGGAGGACTATCTATCTCGTAACCGAGACGGCGGGCGGAGTTCGATCTCAAGACCGGCTCCGGCCAACCCGTAATCCAACATTGAGTGGGACCGGGGGTCCTTCGCACTGAGAGGAGGGCCGCGAGGAAGAAAACCTCTATAAAAATCACCCCAATCCTAAGCTCTAGTCCCCGGCGATGGGATGAATGGCTGCAGGGTATCCAGTCATTATGGCGCCCCAGTGAGGAGCTCACCCCCTTTCAAAGCAAAACAACATGGAAAAGGCTAGTTTTATGTCAAAATGGTCCCCAGGCGGGTCCGAATCCCGCTCATCCGCCCACCCGCCGTAAACATAACACGCGCACTCGATGTACGGATTCTGATTTGGCTACTACGATTAGGATGGACGGCACGAAGGCCTCCAACATGGAGGTGAGGATTCAGTTGGACTGTGAATCGGAGGGGGAGAGGATGGTCTCGGCCTCCTCGGACGAAGAGTCCACCCTCTCTGAGGGGAACTCGCACGCGGTGTCGCGCTCCGGGTCGGCCGGAGAGGAGGGATCCTCGAGGGCCCCTAAGCGCGCCGCCCCCTTCGAACAAGCCTCTGGAGCCCGAAAGGACTCCGAAGGTAAACACGGCCCGTAGGGGCAGGCCCAGGGGCCCCATGCAGAAGGCTATACGCCAGGGTGATCCGGGGTATGGCCTTATACGGGGCTCCCATTTGAAGTGGGGCCCTATCAGCAACGACGAAGTCGCTCCTGAGGAGGCCCCAGAGGGTGGTCGCCCTGCGAATGTGCGACCTCGAAGCCGAGGTCCTGGCGGAGGTCCGCACCTACCGGCGGGGAATGAAGGATCGAGGCGAGAGACCCGCTCCCCAAGACGTCGAGCGGAAGCGCATGCGGGACCGGTGGAAAGAGGGCTTGGGGGATCCCCCCTATGGCGCTCGTACCATAGGGGCGACCCGCCCTGTCCTCATAGAGTGGGTAAACCGGTCCCACGGGCCACTGTCGTACCACCTTGTGCAGGTGCTGACCGAGCACGGCTGCTTCGGTACTACCTGCATAAGGTGGCGAGGAGGGAACCGTCCCCGTCGTGCCACGAGTACGGCGCTGCGGATGACACCGCGCAGCACACCCTAGAGGTGTGCAGCCGGTGGGATGAGCAGCGCCGCACTCTGGCGGAGACAGTAGGGCAGGACCTCTAGCTGCCGGGCGTGGTTGGCGCTATGCTCGATAGCGACGAGTCCTGGGAGGCGGTGGCCTCCTTTGTGCAGAAGTAGGAATACTGACAAAAATTATCATTTTTTCATTACCGAAAGGCGAAGATTTATTCTATTATAAATTTATTCTATGTATGTAACTATCTATTATATAATTGTTAGCTAAAGGTATTTACTACTCAACTTTCACAAATGCACATAACTTAAAAAAGTTTTAGGTACATGTCGCCTGATGTTCAAGCGTTAACCTTTAAATTGAGAGGCAACCGTTCTCCCATCGCTTTACTAAATAAATAATACTCATTCCAAATTACTATATTACACACTATGTACATTATAATAATTACCTAATACTAAATAAATAATTGTAATTTCAAAGTCTGACTAGTCTTTTATTTACATTACAACCCTAGCGTATTCAAGTTCCGCACGACTGCACACGGCGGGCAACGTATTTTCACCTCTCCGAGCGCCTGCTTATGTTCCTTTTTCCTCGTAGTGAACGCCTGATATCATTAGTCAGATTTAATAGGCTATTGTAACGTAGGTATTTAAGATTTTTTATGATATTGTAGGATAATATCTGTTACGCAGTAACTTTTAAGTAATAGTTTGGCGGCCTCCGTGGTCGAGTGGCTTGCACACCGGTTTTCATGGTGTCGCCATCTCTGAGGTCCCGGGGTCGATCCCCGGCCGGGTCAGTGTAGAAAACTAACTTTTCTATATTGTCTCGGGTCTGGATGTTTGTGGTACCGTCGTTGTTTACGATTTCCATAACACAAGAGCTTTAGCTACTTACTTTGGGATCAGAGCAACGTATGTGATGTTGTCTAAAATTTATTTATTTATTATAATAGCTAAGCAGGTTGGCTAATTAGCCGACTTTTAGCATGACACTTTTACCACGTTTAAAAATATCTACCTTTTTTTACTTATAAATGTTTTTGAATTGAAAAAATTAGTAACATTTACAGTATCTAGTGCAACTAGAAAATTTTCATTACATGAAATATATTATACAGTTAATTAGAATTTATTTGAGTATTATCTAATAGGGAGATAAAACCAGCTTTCCTTTTATAGAGGTCTTGACTACATGAACACATTGTGGAGAGATCGTAGTTCTGACATTTTTGTCGGTTCTGAAAATAGATTTCTATCCACAGCGCCAGCTCACTTTGAAAGCATTCCTAAGCCTACATCTGTTGTGTAGTATAATTTATTTACAAAACATAGTAATATTAATATTTTAATCTACATTATAATTAATGAATAGGTATAATTAATTTTAATAAATAATATATTTTAATGCATAATATATAATATAGCATTATAAATATATAAATGCATAATATAGCATGCGTCATTATCAGTGATCGGAATTGAGGGAGTTAATTTAAGTGAACTAAAGAATAACGTGGATATTCTCTTCTACAAATCCCGGAACTTCTCGGAACTGAAACTGGAAAAATTTGAGTACATTGGTAACAAATTATTATTCCTTATCAAGTATTTGCTACAAATTATAGTTTCAAAAAATAATATTGTAACTATTTAAATACGTTAGCCATCTAAAAAACTCTACATGAGACAACCTATATTCTGAAATGTTTAGAAAATAAACAGTAAGAAAAAAAAGAAATTTTATACGCATTGATGACGAAATGGGTATGTCCGTATTAAGAAATCGTTCATGCTTAAGGTAAATTAACACCCTCAATCCCGATCACTGATCATAATATATCAATTAAATAGCTGCCAATAATAAATTAATTGTATTACAACCGTAACCTTGCATGTTTTATTGTAAACTGTAAATGTGAGAGGATGTGTGTGGTCAATTTTAAATAAATAAAAATAAGTATTATAGTCATGCAATAAAATTATATCAATGCAAGTTAGTTTAGGACTTGGTCAACTAAATTCCATAGTTGCAACCAACTATATGATTATAAGGCCAAGACTAGAATATTAAGAAGGAATAGATTGGGTATTAAAACCTTCACGTGCTACCACATTACGTGCACCCAATAAACGATTGTAAAATTATAAGGGTTATATACAGGCTTATTTCTAAAATACTAACCACCTCCCAGGACTACTTACTTGTTACTAACATCATAAACAACATTTTTTTCTTTCGTACAAAAATTGAAATATTTATATAGGTTTAAGTGGCGATAGAAGGATAGATAGGTTTAGGTGGTGCTGTGACAAAAGAACCGTTGGTGTAAATACCAATCCGATGCAAAATGTATCGTCGGGAAGACGACACTTGCATGTTTGAATATATTAACTTAAATGCAGATCTAAAAAGTGTCATACAGTACAACAAAACCTTAGAAGTTTATTTTGTTAAACAAAAAGTATTGGAACAAAAGCTGTTCTTTGTGACGTTAGTAATATAGTCCTGCGAGATTCTTAATATTTTACAAATAACCTAGTATAAAACATTATACTAATTATGGCAGCAGGTAATTCATGAACCATGCACCGCTTCAAATTAAGTAACTTCTCTATAGCATTTCAGGAAGATACAATTCCTGGTTACTAAAATGAACAAAGTTGATGTGCTTACAGTCACCAGCAAATTCAGCTTTAAACTCTATGATACTTATGATAAAAATGGTCCATAATGTAAAGCTAAGTATTGTGACGACTGTCACGTTTCGTTTGACCATAAGATTGTCACTTGATCATTGCAAACGGTTATTAAACAAAATGACTATTTCTTAACGGGTATATTCTTGCATACCCATTCCATGCCTTCTTTGACGCCGGTACCATCTGTAGCCACACAGGCCTGAATCTGCCATGTACGGTCTCTAATTAGGTGTAAACCGAGGTGCTGAGCTACTTCGCTTGATGGAAGAGCTGAAATTATAAAGTTTAATATTAAAGCAGCTTTATAGTTTTTTTTTTATAATATAAGGTGAGGGGCGAACAAGTCGTCAGCCTGATCGTAAGCTACACACCTATCCATAACAATTGCAGTGTATGCACGGTATGCAAGAAGACGTCGGTTCGAATCCGACTGGATCGAAGGAATTTTTTCTGAGTGTTTTTTCTGAGTGCTCGATCTTTGTATTAATAATTATAACAAACTAGTGGAGTAATTTCACAAAAAATAATTGAATATAAATTCAATAAAAATTTAATTAATTGCAGTGTCACTATGAGCTTTAAATCGTAAAGATCTGAGGGGCACTGCCACTGCGCCCGTCACCCTGAGACATAAGTTCCATGTGCCTGTAACTGTTTCACCAGCACCCTTAGGCGATTAACACATTGCACTGCGCCCCGCGACGGAGCGCTTAGCTGCGTTTTTTAACGTTGTACTGAAGTACCTCAGTTTGTATGGAAAACACGCGCCGTCGAACACACTGACTCCGGTTCTCCGCTATCTCGCCGCAACCGCAGCGAATGGCACACTGCGCTCCGCACTACCGCGCAGATTTATAATCAATTTGTGTATATTCCAGTAATTATTGTTCGGATTGTCCCTAACAAATAATCAAGGCATTCAGTTGACATACGTGTGTAGTTGACAAATTAATGTTCATTATTTTCTTAAACCTTTGTAATGAAGTTAATGTTATCTTCGGCGTCTTATATATTTGTAAACAAAAACCAAATAGACAGTATAACTGCAGCGACCTGAATGAGTTCTGTATTCTTAACCATTCTTGCCAAAGCAGGATCTCAGCTACATATATATAGCACTGCGGCGATCAACTACGAAGCAAGTACTTTAAGTGTGTTAATTTGTGTTTGTGTTAATTGCCTTACCTTTCAAAATCAGAACACAGTAATGCTGACATTAAGATAGCAGTGCTTCCCTGGACGAACTCTTTCATGAGGAGCTCTACTGCTACCAGTTGTAATATTAAGTTTATTGTGAGTTTATTTGACGATGTTGTACTACCATGATATTCAATTATTTTTGTGAAATTACTCCACTATCGAGTTCTTAGGTTTTCGCGATTGTTACACATTTTCACGATTGACTTCCGCAACCGGGGGCCCCAACCGGGCCCCAAACCGGGGACCCCAACCGGGGCCCCCAAGCGGGGACCCCAAGCGGGGACCCCAAGCGAGTACCCCAACCGGGGCTCCCAATCGGGGACCCAAACCGGGGACCCCAACCGGAGCCCCCAAGCGGGGACCCCAACCGGGGCTCCCAAGCGGGGACCCCAACCGGAGACCCCAACAGGAGCCCCCAACCGGGGCCACCAAGCGAGGTCCCCAAGCGGGGACCCCAACCGGGGCCCCCAAGCGGGGACACCAACCGGGGACCCCAATCGGGATCCCTAAGCGGGGACCCCAACCGGGGCCCCCAAGCGGGGACCCCAACCGGGGCCCCCAAGCGGGGACCCCAACCGAGGTCGCCAAGCGGGGCTCCCAACCGGGCCCCCAACCGTGCCCCCCAACCGGCCCCCAACAGGCCCCCACAACCAACGCCCTAACTCACCCCCATATGCCTTGTAAATTTATCATAATTGTCAGTTTTAATTGTTAATTGTTAATCAAAAACATTGAAAAGATTGAAAATTGATTAATTGTTAATTGTAGATATTTGCGATTAGCGATTGATCAATTGTTAGTTGCGAGAACCGCAATTAACAATTGATTAATTGTTAATTGCGGTTCTCGCAACTAACAATTGATCAATCGTTAATTGCTGTTTCGCAATTGTCAATCTTTAATTGCCAGAACAATTAAATTTTGCCCAACACTGCTGAATACTAATGAGCCCACTTTCTGGGCCCATTCTTGGAATAATCGAGATGATGCTTTTAAGGGAAGTGATATTCCCTGCATAACCCAATGGGAGACAGCCGAGATTGTAGTTAAGTTAGTGATGAAGAGACTCAGAGTCGTATTCCAGAACTCTAGTCAATGCTCAAGTCAGGATTTGAGTATGGTTTAAAGCATTCGAAATCATATTCAAGTTCCTGCCATTAGAGTCGTATTTCCAGTGCTTGTGTTTCAATTGCAATCCTGACTTGAGCATTGAGTAGAGTTCTGGAATATGACCCTAAGTCTTTTAAGGCGTTTTATAACGACTCGACTCCGTTTTACAGGACTCGACTCTAAAATTAAGGCTTGGTGGTTCGAGATTTTATTATTAAGACTCAGTCGTTCTACTAAAAGACACAAAAGACTTAAACAACTTGAACGAATTGAAAGACTTAAACAACTCGAGTTGTTTGTAAAGGACTTATACCTATTTTATTGTCTTATTAAACCCGAAGTTCATAAAAATTCCGTAAGTAGTATGTAGTAAATAATCACGTTTAGTTACTTATAATAAAAATGGTAAAATAAATCACGCCATGCGGCTCATGACTCGCGACTCCCGAGGCTATGAGGCGCCAGTCGTTTTAGTCTTTTAAGCTTCCTAGGGTTAAAAGACTTCGACTCGAATTAGTCTTCAGTTTTAGTCTTATGACTCAAGACTTGAGGGAGGTTTTTTAAAAGGCCTTAAAAGACTGAGTCTCTTTAATCATTAATTTAAGTAGGCCTTTATCATGATGTTAAACATCAACTGTCTCCTACCACCAGGAACAATTATGGATGTTTATAAGCTTACATTACATTTAGTAAATGACAGACATTTTAAGCAGTATTTGCAAGACAAGGAAGTTGGTAACTCAGAGAACATCTGTAGCAAAGTGCACTCAATAAATTACATCATAAGTTTCATACCTGTGGGCAAATCTTGTTTATTAGCATACACCAGCAGTCCTACACCACGTAACTTCTCATCTTGTAACAACTCCGTTAGCTCCTGACTGGTCTCTTCCAGCCGCTGATGGTCTGAGCAGTCTACTACGTATATCTGGAAATAATAATATTGTAAACAAACACACCTGGTCTAAAACTAGGGGCATTTTTTATGAGTACGGATATCAAAGCTAAATAATACAAATAATGTAATTTGAAATTTACTATGAGCTTTTCGGTGAAGGAAAATATCGTGATGAAACTTGCAAGTCGAAGAAGGTTCACAAGCCTCACAAAATGCGAGAAGTCCCCAACAGTCAGCACAGCAGACTACGACCTAAACCCACTCCTCTCAATAGACCCGTACCCAGCAGTGGGACGTATAAATAGGTTGACAATGAATACGAGAGCAATGAAATTCACTCCGGATCACTACCTTGAACACCCAGCCCAGAACCAATATAGAAAAGTTTTGTTTCTCTATTATATCTGTACCCACAGTGTTAACCATTGGACGACCTAGGGTACCAAATAATGGTTAATGAAATATTGTTGATTTATCAACAAAATTAATCAGTACATGTTGTGTCTTCCTTCATTTGTTCTATTCCTAGAAACAATTCTCTAATCGTAGGAAATGAAACTATTTTTCCTGATTTAACTCGCATATATTTGTTTTTTCAAACTAACCAACATTTCGGGCCCTTTACAGGTCCCATGGTCATGGTTGACCAAGGTGGTACAGTCATCAACCAATAATTGGTCTAATATTAATGCAAACCACCCTATTTTTTCACTATAGTTACAAAAGTTATTAATTAAACACCTTATTTTTTATTTTTGGCACCATGGATAAGGTGGCAATACTATCCTGAACAAACTTTTCACAAGGATATCTACTGCTACTAAATTAATAAATAATGTTATGATTTAAAAACAGTGTGTTAAAGACCTGAGACCAGTTTATTCATACACAAAAGTGTGTCAAGAATTTAACAAGAGCAATTCTTTTAACTTTGAACAGATGTTAATAATTAATATATACATATTATACCACAATACACAGTAACTTACCAATATATCAGTATTTTCAAAATAATTTCTCCAGTAAGGTCTAATTTTTCTCTGCCCGCCAATATCCCACACGTTCAGTTTAAATCCATTCGAAAGGACCGATTTTATATTAAATCCAGCTGTAGGAGTTACGTGGGACACATCTTCGGATGCGAGTTGCTTTAGAAGAGTAGTTTTCCCAGCATTATCAAGACCGAGTAGTAAAAGACGAAGTTCCTTATCAGGATTAGACCTCAGCTTCTTTAAAATGCTCAATAAACCCTGAAAAATCAATATTTCATACACTTGATTAATCATAAAAAATTAATTGTACTTACTCAAAATTATTGCAAACACACTTTCACAAACTTGCCATTGTCTATGAGCGTTGTTGATGATTTGATATTATATTAATCTTTATATACTTTTAGAATCTGTTTAGCAATCTTTGACATTGTAATTAAAATTAAATTAACGAGTTACGTGGAGAAGTTTAGAAAATTGTTTGACATTCGTGGTTGCCATGACAACATCAACGGGAGTTGCGTACAAATAAAAAATATTAAAATATATAAACTTTTATTACAGTACAGTACAGTAAATCAAATTTACCATCAGTTTTAAAAAAAAGCCTTAAATTTACACTCTCTTGATTTCAATTTACTTGATCGTAGCTCAGAAGAATTTAGTAAAACATACATACCGTCATACTATCGCAATAGGAGCTACCAAGCAATTTGTTAAATTTGTGGCTACAGTAGCCAATTCACGCTGCTAAATTATAAATATTTATTCCGTAACCGCTCAGTCTTGTGCAGGGTAGGAGCTATCTAGCGGTAGCCGAATGTTGTGAAGGAAGATTGGTAAAACTTTGTGCACTTGTGCAACATAAGAAAAGCGTAGAGAAAAGAAAACCGCTTCCGCTTACCGCTTTTTTTTTAATTTATTTCTGGCCATGGAAATAAAGTCCTTCAGCCGAAAACATAAAAATAAGTTTTTCTGTAAATATGGCCGCCACAAAGAGGATAGGCAATTTGAGGCGGCGTGCTTGGATTGACTCGGGATTCCTTAGAACGGGCCGATACGGGTATTTTAGTTCGAGATTCGTATAATTTCGCGTTTTAATCTTCGATTAAGGCACAATAGCACTACATATCCTATTCCACTTTAAACTAGATTTCACAAAATAATTGAAAGTCAAAATAAAAACGACACTTTTCCCTAGACATGTGTAAGTAATGTGAGTAATATTACAAAGGTGATATCACGCGACAGGGTACTGTGATATCACGCATCACTTCGGAAAAATATGCATTACTCATAACATTACCCATTACATAGACCATGTCGGGGTGCTCTGGGAGTTTCCCAAAATGAACTAAATATAGTAAATATCTATATTAATAGCGCCACCCAGCAAATTTTCGACGTACTACTTGATCGGACATTGCTAACCGTGCCGTAGGGTTACGTAGCGCTGCTGCCAGGTGTCGCTACTAACACCCATTACGCGAAACAGTACTCGGCGTGATGCAATACTGTGATGCTATGATGCAATGTAATGCTAACATCACGCGTGATGTTCTCATTACGCGTGATGGTAGCATTACGCGTGATGTTAGCATTACGCGTGATGTTAGCATTACTCGTGATGTTAGCATCACGGAGTGATGTTAGCATTACACATTACCCGCGTGATGCATCGCTCGGAAACAGTACTCGCGTAATGTATTACCTGAAACAGTACGCGTGATGGTGGTATTACGGAGTGATGTTTATAGTCTAAGTAATGCGAGTGACGTTGTAACGGTAACATCACGGAATGATGTTTGTTTATATGAGACATCTCGTGTAGGTAATAGTAATATTATGCGTAATGCAATGTTAATGCATCTAATTTGGAATATATACCTAGTAGAACGATGTTTGTATTAGCACCCAAATTATTTAATAACTTACCTTACTATGGTGGTTGGTGTGGGTTGGTGGATGGTGTAATCGAAATAAACCGTAAACAATTTAAACTGAAATCAATGCTTTATTAAATATAATACCTATTACAATATTTTGATTTTTTTACTTGGTAATCTAGAAGGAGATCGATACGCTTTTATACAATCTTGGGCCAAGATGTAAAAGTTGAAGGTGATAATAATAATTAGCTTATGTATTGTTATATCATCACTGGAAATTCTATGAAATTTGGCGATTTGAGAGCACAATTATAAGAGATTTAGTAAAAATGAGGTTATGTAACAATTTATAATAAAATTAACAGTTGATTTTAGGAGTGCATTTGTTATTTTTTTTATATCCAGGGTTATTTTATAAATAGTAACGACAACATAGGACTATATATATTACAAAGTACTGGTTCCGCGGCAGAAGTTTGCTATTTTTATGAATAG
>NW_020655523.1:0-10398 GCF_003589595.1 Hyposmocoma kahamanoa | reverse complement strand
CACGGAGGCAGTTATAAAAATATTTTTTTCCATTGTCTTCGGAAGGATTATCAAATGAAAGCTTGCAAAATTTCGCACACAAATACACAAACGGACACAAGATTTTTCCATTTAAAAAAAATACTAAGAAGCGTGTAGGGTGAAGCCATGTCTCGAGAAAATAAACTCAAACATATTTTGAAAAACTACTGGAATATACTCCTTAACGTGTTAGTGTAGAGTCTAGTGCATAGTGAATCGTTCTTATCTTAAACGACAGAGTTGAATGTAAATGTTATTTGTCAAGCTTCACGTGCCCTTGCTGTACATAAAAAAAACTAACATAAATTTCCAATTTTGTAAAGTAATTGCGCAACTTGTGTGATAGGTTGGATAGGATATAGATAGGTAGATATAGATAGGTAGGTGTGGTAGGAT
Source organism: Hyposmocoma kahamanoa (assembly GCF_003589595.1). Taxonomy (NCBI): domain Eukaryota; kingdom Metazoa; phylum Arthropoda; class Insecta; order Lepidoptera; family Cosmopterigidae; genus Hyposmocoma; species Hyposmocoma kahamanoa. The sequence continues at coordinate 9,981 of NW_020655523.1, read as the reverse complement.
GTCCTATATTTGTTTACCGTGTGTACCAATACTATCAATAATAAAAAATAAATAACAAAATCGTAACGAGTGTCTAATTGTTCATTTATTAACTTATAATTACTTATAATAAAGGTACATTTTTTAAATAATAACATTTATATATACAGAAGTGTATGTACAAGAAATATAAGCGTACTTAAATGTACTAAAGGGTAAGAAAACACGGTGAATACAAAAAAGTTGAAACTTTTTTTTGTTATTAAAACTGGGAACTCGCCGGCTTACCTGATGGAAAGTAGTTAACACTGTCTACGTATATTGGTGATAGTAAAGAAATATTTTTAATATAAAAAATGCGTTGACTCCTTCTCCTGGGCTTCCCTGGCTATTTCTCTTTTAATCTAGAACACAGCAGACCTGCTTTGCGGCGGAAGTAAATTGAACGGTGGTATCTACCTAGGCGGGTTTTACACAGAGAACTCTACCACTAAGAACTGCTAAGCAAATTGTGATAATTATGGAAAACATTTAAAAAAATTTAAGATAGGTGAGGAGGAACTATCCCGCCAATACGGTGGCTTTTGAACAGAGTGACCTGGCGAAGCATAGTCCAGCCCTTTCCGTCGAACTTAAAAATCAGCAATGTTCAAGAAGAAATTCTACACATCGATATTTCGGGAAATAAAGGATGTAAAACCCAAACTACTGCAAAGTTAGTGATGATGTCAAAATTAGTAAAAAAAATACTAATGATCTTCATAACTTATTTTTTTGCGACTGACAAATATGAATAGACTCGAAGGCGCTTGGTACATCAATAACTAATTTTTTATAAGTTAGTTTTTACACCTTTTCCTTCTTTTTTTTATATATCAAGTGACGGGACGAACCAGTCGTGCGTTTGATAGTGAGCTACACGCCTTCTCCGAAATATCGTCATTTTCGAAAACCATTCATAAACTTCAGAAATTGAAACACAGCGAATGAGTTTCGGAATATATATAGATTTTTGCTTATGAGTCTGAACTTCAGGCTGATTTTCAATTTGGCGTTATCTACCCACGAGATCGTCAGAAGATACGAGTCGTAAGAATTGAGGAACACGACTAAGGGGGGATTTATTACGTTTTATCTAACGGCCTCGACGATCCAACGGTTCGCACTGTGGGCACTTCTTGAGAATTCGCCAGGTTCAGGGAATTCTCCAGTGTGAGAGCCGATAATTCGCAAGATAGTCAGTCTTGATATTATATTACGTCATAAGTAAAATTAACTCCAAAAGCATACCTTTACCTTTAATAAAATTGTACCTTTTTTGCATCACCCTGTATAGAATACAAAAATGTAATAATTCCAAAGTGACTAGGATTTGTTTGAGAGTTTTTGGAACTGATATTCTTTCTTTAGTTCTTTCAAGTTTTCTTCTAAAATCGCCACCTGCGAACAAAACAATGACACGTTGAAATGCTTACCACGAATAAACCCACAAGGAAAATATATTTCGTTCGAAAATTAACTCTTTTGTAATATTTATTTGACCAGTAACATATTCTATCTTTATCAAGGTATTACCCGACAGGAATTACCCATTTGACTCACCAAGTATTTGATTTAGGGAATCACACACAAGTGTGTGAAGCGTCGATAACGACGCGAAATTGGCTTTTGCCGACAAAAATTCATGAACGCATAGCGCGAATTCATGATTACGCCTTGTTTTGGGTTAGTATGGAATGAATACTGATAAGAAAGAACCTCTTCAATTTAAAATTGATTTCGGTCCGTACTTTAAAAAAAACATTTAATCATAGTATAATTCGACAAGTATAGTAACTCCATTCATAGGCCGCAACGCGGCTTACGCACACATTCGCATAATAATAAAAGGCGCGTGTGACGACCAGCGCTGTGCAACGCGAAATTATGCAGCAAATGTGTGCAAATGCATTCAAACATATGTTTTTTTGTTTTTATAACATCAAGTGACGGGACGAACAAGTCGTGCGTCTGATCGTAAGCTACACGCCTGTCCATAACAGTTACAGTGCCACTCAGAGCTTTAAATTGCAAAGATCTGAGGGGCACTACCACTGCGCCCGTCACCCTGAGACATAAGTTGGCAAGTCCCATGTGCCCTTAATTTACTTCTATGGCGAAAATTAATATTATACAATACAAACTACATTTAAGTATAATTTGCTATACCCCGCCAGGGTCCATGTGAAATGGAAAACAACTCTAATTTGTTAATAGGATGACGTACATTTATTTATCACCACAATTATTATGCGCTAGTTAGACTCAATTAAAATCTAGTCTACCACACGTCCTCCAAAAACTGAGAAGACCAACCGATAAGCCCCACTCTCATAATTCAATAGGGATTTAAACCGCGGCGGGAAATTAACACGAACCGATGTTGCCATATTGTATATCGAAATTATATCTACACTCATAGAAAAATATAGAATACTGACATTCGGCCACCCGGTAACGTGCAGCCTCCCGACAAACACACCCAATATAGTTTTAACTTTATCCACTATAATACATTCATGACATTCTGTAATATTAGGGGTTAAAGTATGAAATTGCCGTTTTAATACAATAGGTTCTTTGAATTTTCATAGAATCTTCATGGTTTGAGGTTTTCGAATGAAACTTGAGCCACGAGGAAGACCGCCCACACAGGTGAATAACGATGAATTAAGAGAGATAGTGGAAGCCGATCCTAGTCAAACTACCCAGGAATTAGCGGCATGGTTTAACGTTACCTTACCCACAATATTGACTCACTTGCGTCAAATCAATAAAATAAAAAAATACGAAAAATGGGTGCCTCATGATTTGACTGATCTGCAGAAAGAAACGCGTGTTGAAACTTGTGTTGCCTTGTTGAACCGGTACAGAAATGAAGGAATATTGGATCGAATTGTAACATGTGATGAAAAGTGGATTCTTTATGATAACCGGAAAAGAAAAATGCAATGGCTGACCCCAGGTCAAATGCCACAACAGTGTCCTAAAGCAAAACTTACCAATAAAAAGGTAATGGTAACTGTTTGGTGGTCTCAGCATGGTGTTATTCACTATAGTTTTCTCCGATCTGGTCAAGCAATAACGGCAGATGTCTATTGTGCCGAACTCCGAACCATGTTGACAAAACTAGCAGTAAAACAGCCCCGACTCATGAATCGATCTTCACCATTATTGCTCCACGACAACGCGAGACCTCACACAGCACGAGAAACCATTTTGACCCTTCAGGAACTGCAGTTAGAAACCATTCGTCATCCTCCGTATTCACCAGACCTTGCTCCAACGGACTACCATTTTTTTCGTGATTTGGACAATTATCTACGTGACAAGAAGTTTTCTTCCCAGGAGGCAGTACAAAATGCTTTCACACAGTTTGTGCAGTCTAGATCGTCGGAGTTCTATCGCAAAGGCATTAATAACCTTCCCATTAGATGGCAGCAATGTATAGATAATAATGGCAACTATTTTGATTAAATAAATTTGTTAAAAATTTAAAAAATAAACAATTTAGATTTTCAGTACAAATCGGCAATTTCATACTTTAACCCCTATTATTTATTAATACAAAGATCGAACACAGGAAAAATTCGCTTCGATCTGGCCGGATTCGAACCGACGACGTCTTTTAGCAAACCGTGACACGCTATGCCAACTAAGCCACGAAACGAACCAGCGGACCTTACGAATTGTTCTGTGTGCTTGTTGTCGGATCTTTATATTTGGTTCTATCGTTGTCGTTGAGTCGTCGCCTAAGTGTTCGATCTTTGTATTAATAATTATAACAAAGTAATGGAGTAATTTTACAAAAAAATAATAGAATATCAATTCAATGCAAATTTAATTCTGTAATATGTTAACACAATATTCTAGATTTTTATTGAATTGATATTCAATTATTTTTTGTGAAATTACTCCACTAGTTTGCTATAATTATTAATACAAAGATAGAACACTCAGAAAAAAATCCTTCTATCCGGTCGGATTCGAACCGACGTATTCTTGCATACCGTGCCAGATGCTATACCAACTAAGCCACGGAACGAACCAACGGACCTCACGAATTTTTCTATGTGCTTACGTCGTGTCTTTTGTATTTGGTTTTTCAACGACTTTTTAGTCGTAGCGCCATCTATGAGAAATCTATGAAATATTTATCACCCAGTTAGTACCTTTACAGCTACCAGTCCTGGCGAGAGATGTCGCTATTCACTGTATTTTAAATTTTTATTGAATTGATATTCGATTATTTTTTGTGAAATTACTCCACTAGTTTGTTATAATTATTAATACAAAGATCGATCACTCAGAAAAAATGCCTTCGATCCGGTCGGATTCGAACCGACGTGTTTTTGCATACCGTGCCTGCATCTGGTTTATTAAATAAAAATATGCAGTGTACATACATAAGTGTGTAATAAAAATATCTAAAAACTACGAATTTTTATTTGATAAACCAGATGCTATATAAATGACACAAACAATTTTTCCATCCTGTTAAGTTGTCAAAAGATAGTACCGATTGCCAGTTCACAGTCGAAATATAACATCCTGATATATGCAATCTGAATGTCAGGATTCTATATTTTTCTTTCGGTTCAGATATAATTTAATAATCACTTTAAATATAATTTAATAACTGTCTCTGTGGCCGAACGGTTACTATTGTTAAATATTGACTGCCACGCAGAGGTCCCAAGTTCGATTCTCGGGCCGGGAGAAATATTTTTATGGCGTACATTTATGTGAGTTTGGGTGTAATTTATGGTTGTATATGTGCGTGTCCATGGCATCTGCGACACAATGTTTCTCTAAAGCGAGGCTCTGTTAAGCATGTGCGTGTGTGTGCATTAAATTTGGATATATAAAATGGCAACATCGGTATCGCTTTATTTTCACGCAGTTTAAATCCCAGTAGGGATGTGTGTGATGTGTGAGTGGCCGAATGTCAGTATTCTATATTTTTCTATGAGTGTAGATATAATTTCGATATACAATATGGCAACATCGGTTCGTGTTATTTTCCCGCCGCGGTTTAAATCCCTATTGAATTATAAGAGTGGGGCTGATCGGTTGGGCATATCAGTTTTTGGAGGAAGTGTGGTAGACTTGACTTTAATTGAGTGTAACTAGCTCATAATATTTGTGACAATAGATAAATGTACGTCATGCTATTAACAAATGAGAGTTGTTTTTAATTTCACTTGCGATGCTATTATTTACTTGTAACATCAGTATATACCATAGTTGCAATAAATTATATTCTATTTATACAAACCGCTCTGCTACAAATGTAGCAGACAAATGTCTTAAACTATTGTTAGACACAGACGTGAATGAAAATTAAAACGTAAACTCGGCGAGACTGGAAGCCCTAGTGTCAAATCAACGTCTCCAGACTGCGTCCATTTTGTCAGCGTCCTATTCGATACCTCCGAAAAAATCGAGACTAAAATTGGTCTCGACGATCCAGGGTAAAACGAGACTATCGAGATTTCAAAAGTAGGTTTCCACATATAGGTCAGGCATTTAGATAGTCCAGACATGATATTTTAATAAAGTTCTTTACTAACCCAAATTATGAAAAAAAAAATAACTTTGGAAAGTTTTATCATTTTTATAATGGGCACGTAAAAATAGCGTTTACTGTAGTTTCAGATAGAGAGAATTTGATTGCTATCGCTCTTCAATCTCCACAAATTATACTAAGGCACCGCTCTACAGTGTTGCCATGTTCTTGTAGCCAGAATAAAAAATACTGTTAGTTAAGTAGATTTTTTATAAGTAGGTACTGCTTAATTTTGACGACCTTCGTGATCAAGTAGTTTGCACACTGATTTTCATGGTGTCACCATCTCTGAGATTCTGAGTTCGATCCCCAGCCGGGTCAATGAAGAAAAACTAACTTTAGAAAAGTTTTCCATTGTCTCGGGTCTGGGTGTTTGTGGTACCATCGTTGCTTCCGATTTCCATAACACAAGTGCTTTAAATACTTACTTTGGGTTGAAAGGAACGTAGGTGATATTGTCTAATATTTATTTAATTGAAAGTCTGGATATTCCCGAGACTAAAATTATCCGAAATTATCTCGAAAATGCCAAAAAATCGTCGAGCCTTGCGGAATTTTCGAGACCTCGCTGGATGAAATGACAAAATATGATGAAATGAAATATGACACGTACCTCTTCAAACTTCAATTCCCTTCTCGCCTCCTTGATATAGCCTCTAATAATATTCATCTGCTCCAGCAACGGGTTGTCGTCATCCGATTCCCCGCCTCCCGCCGTCGAACCACTACCCCCCGCTCCCCTCGCTGCCGACCCTATCCCCGCTGCAGCTTCCGCCTCCATTCGAGCCCGTTCAAGCTGAATCTGTCTTTGAGCTCTCTCGTATCTTTGTCGACGTACTTCTTCGATTTGGGCTTCCGTTGGAAGTTTGCGAAGAGAGAGAAGTTCTTCCTGAAAATTTTGCATAGTTTGATGGGTACGTCAACAGCATGCAGTCACAACTGCAACCAGCGTGCAGTCTAACGTGCTACAGCATAGCCCTAATCTAAGTATTTATTTATTTATTTATTTCCAAGTTGCACATGTACATAAAAAAGGTCTTATAATAAAATTTTTGTATGGTACATGACCCCGTCAGGGTGTAGCAAGGAGACTTAAAACTAACTATTAAATTAAATTAAATTATTATACTTCACACTTAATTATTAAAGACGTGAGCTTTCCGTGAGTTATTTTCAGATAAAAATTCATTTATAGAGTAGTATGCTTTTTGGACGAGATACTGTTTAAGTTTGTTTTTAAAAGTGTTTATATTATTTTCTTTTTTAATTAATATTGGAATTTTATTATATATTAAAATAGATCTATACAATGGGCTGTTTCTGTATATCTCTAATTTAGGTGGAGGGAGGATCAGGTTATACTGGCGACGAGGATTTTTATTAATTTCAAAATATTGTGGTATACACGCTGGACTCGTTTCGTAATATGTGGATGCGTGAGTGAGAAGTTACACGTTGCATAAACGTCCTATAATTTTAACGTCTCTAACTACACTCATGGACAAATTTGGAGTAACGCTAAAAAAGGTTTAATTGGATGCTGATATAGTAATAACGTTTCAACCAACATGATCATAGTTTTGAGCACGGTCTAATCACTACGTACATTTTGCTTTGTATGTCCAGGAAGATGGACGTCGTGAATCAATAGATAGCGCTAGCATCTCTTTTTTTGCCATATAATTTTTAAATATTTTTTCAGTAATCGAAATATATTTTATAAAGGAAGTGTATTAACTTCAAAAAAAGTGTAATGAAAACAAGAATCCAGAAAGCTAATAAAAAGCTTAAATTTGAAGATATGTATATGTACAGGGAAAAAATACTTCCCGTGTTAGCCACCAGGGGTCTTATGAGCTGATAACTCTATACTAATTATGTATAAGCTTAGAATAATAACGCATAGAATGATAGTTTCATATCAAACGAACTGTCACAAGCGATGCAAAAATCAAATTCATGTAGACTAGTTTTAGTAGTACGTTAATTTTCGGTTTTAGTGAATATTTATATAAAAATACAAGTTGAAACGCGTTACTTCCTTGTGGAATGTGATGTTAGTATCTATTTTATGTTTGTCTGACGTATTTTTACACTCATTTACCGCACATTTCGTCATTTTTAGCTAAAATTCTTGATCTGTTCGCGGTGCAAGTTGACCTTGAGCACTGAAGGCCCGCCCGCTCGTATAGGCCCATTGGGCGCGCTTCAATTTGCCTCACTTAGCGTGTGCGGGCTAGGTTTCTATGCGTTATTATTCTAAGTGTATAAGGTACTTTTTGAGAAAATGGTACATAAAGATTTTTTCGTGATTGTAGCTGCAATGGATTGTCAGCTGTTTTTACAATTTTTATTATTTGGATGTTTCAAATCGCTTAGTTATGTTTGTAAAATGTAGACGAGACGACAAGCTACAATTTGGCATTAATATCTCAATTTTCGAGTTTTTGTGGGTCAACACGTTATTACTTGTCAGTTATCTATTACTGACTAGAACGTTTAATTTGAAATAAGAATGAATTCAGTGGTGTTTTGATTTCGATTACACATTTTGTTATTTGTGGTCAGTGATTCATATGAACGTTGTTATCACAATTTAATGTTTTTTTTTAGAATTCCGATGGCGCACTAAACTGAATTACGTCTTCCGAAGCCGAGAATACCTTCAATTTGGATAATTATTTCCGCGGATCGAAGTAACTACGGTATTATCTGTATCCGAGTCCGAACGCGGCGGTAATGTTAAATTTCATTGTCTTTCTTTTATTTATGATCCTATGTTATTTAGAAGAAAACAATCCTCATAATTGAGACTTTCGATCTCTGTAGTAAAATTACAGGGTTTTTTTCACTTTTGGTGGACTCGATTCCCGGTACAGACAAGTGATTATTTAAAAATCTTTGAATGCAGTTCGAATTATTACAAAAATCCATCGAGTATATAACCAGAAATAGAGACCAAATAAGGGCCATATATTCCTGGTAACACATTAGCGATACAGCTCTTATAAATATCAACTCTCGTTTGCACTGAAATATAGAAAGGCCAACCACTGACCTGTGTGTACGTCTCCGTATATTCCAAAAAATATTCTGTATTTATTGTAATAAAGATAATATCTCTAACAATGCCGTGCTGTTCTATTCAGTGGTTTGGGAAAAACAGCAAAACATCTAAGTACAAAACAAACGGAATCACATTTCATCGGTAATTAAATATTAAATATGTAATTTTGGAATTTTCGTTCATTATAGCAAAGCTCAAGTTAAGAGGTCGATTTGAAGTGAAACAGTTGACGACACCCATTGACGACACCCGTCAATTGTTTCGAACTCGGGCTAGCCAATCGGAGCGCAGTTGTCAAAGTAATATGACAGAATAGTTTTCAAACAAATTAAATGACATTTCGTCTCTATTTCTGGTTATATACTCGATGTTAAAATCTAAATGAAGTCTTATTTAAGTAAAATTTTCTATTCTGCGGTATTTAAGGTACTTTCGTTCGTTGTGGCATAGCCGTGTGACGCCCTGTGTTCAACAGGAGAAGGTTTACGCAAAACTTTTTATTTCTTCTGCGTTTTCATATGTACTAGCAATGCCAAAAATTGACGCAGATTGAAAGGACAAATAGTAGTAATCTTGAGATGTATAAGCGATATTAGTATTTTCTCTGATTCGTATTGGACTTAGTGCACAAGCGACATCCGAAGTCGGTCTGAGTTTTCTAGATTTGTATGTCCTCGAATTCGAAACTGTCGTTGGACTGTCGTCTGGAAAAGCAATATTTTCCTACCTAAAAAGCTGATAGTCCGCCAACAGATTTGAAATGACCTGTCCTTTGAGCTAACCTTAATATAATGAGCAGCAGCCTGCCTAATAGCGTTCTGCAGCTTAGCATGACGGCTCCCCGGTTCAGCGGGAAAAGCCGCGATCTGTTTACTCAACAGGTCAATGCCCTCGGCTAATTTCCCTATACGTCCACGCATGGCGTTTACATCCGACAGGTTGTACGTCGTCTCGCCGTCGAAGAGGCTTTGACACATCTGTGAAGTAAAAGCAAGTATGAAGTGGTGATTTCCGAACATTGTTTACAAGTAACTATAGTCTGAAGACGGAGTAATATAATATTTGCGGTATTGCCAGTTTTCACAAAATTTTAAATAGTTATGTAGTAGTTGTCGAGTTTTATCGAAAGATGAATGGTGAATGTTACGACGTTGTAATCATTAGTAATTGCGTTATTTATTCTTATTTTGACAATGGGCCTATTAGTAACGAGATCAATTTTTATTCATTTTTATACATTTTAATAAAAATAGCCGGGTTTGATTATCTATATTCATTATAATTTTTATTGAATTGATATTCAATTATTTTTTGTGAAATTACTCCA
>NW_020655522.1:0-11571 GCF_003589595.1 Hyposmocoma kahamanoa | reverse complement strand
TGCATCTGTTCCTTGTTGTCTACAAAATAAATATGGGAATTCAAGAAGAGGATAGAGTGCTGCGAGAAACTTAAAGGTGCTAGAATAGAGTGATCTGCTGAGCACTGCTATCAGTCAGGAGCCTCATCAACAGAATGCCACGTTCTTAGATTGCTTGCATCTGTCGGTGTTCTAGTAGATAGGTACTGTGTGTACAGCTATGAGAGAATAAATGAAAAGGCGCAAATATGTATTGTCTTGTATGATTAATAATAATAATAATAATGTTTTTTTTCTCCACATAAATACGCACAGAAGGTTCTCAGTACTTTAAGATATAAACAGTTTTTTGAAGGAGCTGGTGCTTGTTGAAGGCTTAACACCTTTACTACAATTCACCAGGACCAGGAAAGACACATACTATCTTATAGCATTACTAAGAAAATATCAAACATTGTAAGAGAGAGACAAAATATGAAAAAAAAAAGTTTTTTGCACTGAACACAATTGAACTTTAAATAGATGAATTCAAATATAAATTGCACATTTCAACACATTGCGAGAATGAACGAGAGGCGCTGGACAAGGCGAGTACTTGAGTGGAGACGCAGAGCGGACATCAGAGGGCGCGGCAGACCACCACAGTGCTGGTTGGACGACATCCAACGACACGCAGGTCGGAACTGGATTAGTCGGGCACAAGACCGCCAAGGGTGGATGAAGAGGGAAGAGGCCTACATCCAAGATTGGATAATAAAACGGCCGCCATAATGATGGTGATGATTTCAGCCATGCATAGTTAGGGTAAGTTCTGATAAGTCAAACACGTTAAATTATATAAAAAACTTTTCAAAAGAGAATTTTGCTATTTAAAACGGATATGTGACCATTTGTTGCTTAGCCATGTTCTTGTTAGTGGACGGCAGATATGGTAATCCGACAGATCAACAAGGCCATGAGTCACTATTAGATGAAGTAAAGCTTCAGTATCCTCATAATCATCACATCAGAAAATATCCCAGGAAGCAAAAGAATATATGACTGAATTGCAATTACATCTTGCATTGTCAAGTCTTATCGAGTTCTTAGGTTTTCGCCTTTGTTACACATAGGATATGAAACTATTTTTCCGGATTTAATAATAATAATAATAATAATAATAATAAATTTCTTTATTTCGGACTAAGTCCATAAGGGTTAGTAACAAAACACTTAAAAATAGGGATAGTATTACAAATAGCTTATTTTACAATTTATTATTATAGGCCACAAAACCAATGTGCATCCTAGACCAGTGATCTAGAAAGCAACCCTGTACACGGTTTGCAATTATACTCAGGAGGCTGTTATCGCCGCCCCGAATCCTGCGCAACAAAGAAGCCGCCCTTTTTCGCATGATAGCTGAAAAGCCATCTAAGCGAGTCACGGCGAACATTCCCGATGCACTACAAAATCGAGGCAGCTTCAACAGCATCCTGAATAAATTATTGTACAACACACGGAGGGAGCTAAGAGCTTTTTGGGTGTAATTGACCCATAAGCTACATGTATAAAATGACTGACAGTACGCCTTGAACAACATAAGTTTGACATCGTCAGTACACCTAGCAAACCTACGAGCCAACATGTTGCCCCTCACTGCTAGCGCCCTACGCTCCCTTTCAATATCTAAATCGTCCTTTAAAGTCTCAGAGACCCAGTGCCCTAGGTACTTAAATTCGGTGACTCTTTTAAGAGGAGTGCCACATAGAGTAACTTCGGGCACAGTGCTACATGTTTTGCTACCCGATTTAAAAACTAGCAACTCACTCTTACTTGCGTTGTACCTAAGACCATGAGCCTCTGCATATTTTGTACATATGCCTAACAATTTCCGAAGAGCACTTATTGAGGGACTCAGCAACACCATGTCATCCGCGTAACTAATATTATTCACCATTATTCCATCTATTGAGCATCCGACCTTGGTCGCAAGTCGCGTATATTTGTTTTTCAAACAAACCAACGTTTCGAGCCCTTTATACTTAGAGGATGGAAAAAAATAAACTAAGCCTTTACAGGTCCCATGGTCACGGTTGACCCACTTGTCGAGACTTATCAAGTCTTGTATTATTGTTCCGTATTCTGCCTGTGTTATTCAATCTAAAATGATATCGAATGCCCCGCGTACTGACTCAAACGAAACTGGCTGCGTGGTGTCGTCGGTGTTGATGTTAGCAGTCAGTGTCGCTGAAAAAATCCAACTTGTACTTGAAGTATTATAATTATTCTTATCCATTTTATCTCTCTATTTCTGCTACTGATCGCGTTATATATAAAAACGGAAAGGACTGTGCCATCTTCCTGACCAGTTGAAGAGTCACACAAGTGTGAAGTCAGGAAACATGAGTACTTCAGTATCATTCTAACCAGGATAACGCTGGCAAAGAATTACTAACGCCCACTAATATAGTCCACCTACAGCCGCGTGACTCGGCTTCCTTACGCCACATTTTCTGGTGGCGTAAAGAACTCAATTCCCATTGCTCAACACGGTTCTCTTTTCAGACGAGGGTTTAGCCCAATGCGTGTTGATCGAGCCAGATACAACTAGGATTAACACTATTGTAAATAGTAATGTAACTCGTGTCTCGCTAGTCAATACAGTGACAATATCGAGTATATAACCAGAAATAGAGACGAAATGTCATTTAATTTGTTTGAAAGCTATTCTGCCATATTATTACTGTGACAACTGCGCTCCGATAGGCGAGCCCCAATTCGAAACAATTGATGGGTGTTTGTCAATGGGTGTCGTCAATTGTTTCACTTCATATCGACCGTTAACTTGAGCTTTGCTATAATGGACGAAAATTGCAAAATTACATATTTAATATTTAATTACCGATGAAATTTGACTCCGTTTGTTTTGTAATTAGATGTTTCGCTGTTTTTCCACACACTACCGAATGGAACAGCACGCCATTGTTAGAGATATTATCTTTATTACAATAAATACTGAATATATTTGGAGACGTACATATGAGCCAGTTGTTGGCACTGTCTATATTTCAGTGTAAACGAGAGTCGATATTTATAAGTGATGTATCACTGATTCCTCATTTGATCACTGAGTTACCAGGAATGTATGCTTATTTCCCTTATTTCGTCTCTATTTCTGTCTATATACTCGATGAGTGACAACTTCTTACGAGTAAAACGCGAATAGTCTTAGTTTAAGTGAGGTATTACAGTTTTTTTTCTTGAATCCGGACACGCGCCTCTGAATTTCTCGAAATTTAATTTTAAATTTACCATAAACTTTTCGATGAAGGAATATCTTGATGAAACCGGACACGTCGTAGAACGTTTACAACCCTCGGAAAACGTGTAAAGTTCCCAACCCGCATTGGGCCAACCCTCGCCTGAGAGGAGAGTCGTACCCAGCAGTAGAACGTCCAAATGGGTTCTTGATGATGATGATAATGATTGAATTAACGATCAACCAATATGTGTTGGAATATTCTGAGTACAATGACAAGATTCTCTTGTAAAACGTACCTTTCCTACGAAGCCTGTAGCACCTGTGATGAAAATGTTCTTTCCAGAATAAAACTCTGGTACGGACGGCGCCATTGCAGTTTCTGAAACAGAATTGTATTCTTTGTTATTACTAGCAGTAGAGTTCCTATTGAAAGAGTTCGTCGAAGGAAGTACTGGCAACTTACTTATTTCTGTCTCCAAGCTATAATGTGAGCATTACGATTTCGAATGGCAACGGCAGTGCCCCTTAGATCTATGCAATTTAATGCCCTGAGCGGCCCTGCAAATGTTAAAGAGTGTTGCCGGTTGTCCTGGTGTCGCCTCAGGGGTCCCAGATTCGATCGCCGGCTTTCCATAACAAAATTTATTTGTTTACTTAACAACAAAAAAAGTATTATTACCACCAGATGCACGACTTGTTCCTTCCTACACTTGGTATCACAACAATAAAAGAAAGTTTCAAGTCTATAATTGTCTGGTCAACGCACTCGATACCAATTGCATAAATCCATCAATGACGATTATATTTGCATAAACCACACAACGATAAATACAATAGAAGTGCTTAGTGAGTGTGGTACTTGTGCCAACAATACGTGGAGTTCCACATACTTAAGCTAAGTCAGCCATTTTCGCTTTGTATCTTATCAATATCTTGCCAAAACAAGCAATTGCAATGATACTATTTAACATGGTATGACAATGTATAATTTGGGATATTGTATGTCTATCGGATGGATGAGACACATGTACACATTCCACACAATTACATATACACATACTTGCACTCACACTTAGTGAAATTTGTATTAGTTGTAACACCAGTTATAGTAGATATTAATGTAGTCTGTTTCATCAACTTAAAATAATATAAGAGCAAGATTACTATTAACATTATCGAAGAGCGATATTTCTTAACACAGGCCCTAACGAGCCTAAATGGAAACATCCGCCCATGTACTATGCCCTTTAAAATGAACGAATAAAACATTTTATTTTATTTTACATTAATTTTTAAAAAACCTCGAAAACCGCAGTAAAATGCCTTATTTGGCATTTAGGAGTGCAAAAATCTTAATCGCATCTGCAATGTGGTATTTCATATCATCGTTAAGTCAACGTCCTACTTTATTCAATTTTAATAAATTTTGAAATTGTGTTTTTTTTTAAGTTACAATTGTTTATAAATAATTTTAATTTATATATTTGCAATTTTAATAATAATATGCAATATCCATTGAACAATAATTACGCAATAGCAACGTTGTGACGATTTTTCTGACGAAATGTGCCCTTCGACCATTCGGATGTGCGTGCAACGCCCTCTGAATGGTCGAAGATAGATAACACGTAATCTCGAGCGAGTGACGTAACCCTAAATTTGCCGAAAATAAACTTTTGAGTTTTCGTTCTACTATTTGAAACTTTTATAAAAAAAACCTGTACCGCGGGTTTTTTTTTACGACACCAAGTTTTGGACGAGCAAGCCGCGCGCCTAGTGTTAAGCAACATGCCTGTCTATAACAGTTGCAGTGTCACTCAGAACTTTAAATTTCAAAGGCCTGAGAGACACTGCCACTGTGCCTATCAACCTGAGACATAAGGTCACAAGTCTCATGTGCCTGTAATTTCACCAGCACCCTTGCCATTCAAAACCGAAACACGACAAACGCATTCCCAAGAAGCTCTACTGGTACTAAAAGTATACCTTATACCGTTGCAATATGGTCAATATGGTCTTCTTTTTTTGAGAACTAAGCAAACGTCTCAAATTCATCGTCGTTCAGCTGTCGACCGCTAGATGACAGCTCATTGATTGAAATTTCAATATAAAAATCAAAATCTTGCTACAATTTTCAACGATATGCCAACAGGGTAAAGTTTAAATTATTTAACATATTTCATAGTATTTAAAATTAAAAATGTGTGAGTTTTGACTACAGAAATACAGGATTCTCATAGTTCAGGCACATGTGTTATATTTTGCATTGATTCATATAATTAACCTTTACTTTTCACAAAAAGTTATTCAATAAGTTATTTTATTTATTTATTGTTTTTTTCTTTCGTGGTATAATATAAAAATATGACTTTTTAAAATATTATGTAGGCAGCAAACAAGCATACGGCCCGCCTAATGGAAAGCGGTTACGGCATCACAAGCGCGTTGCCGACTTTTTTTGCTTTGCATAAATACAAACATCCCATCATGTCTGTCACTGGGGTAGAGAGAAACCGTTACGAATAACTTTTCAGTTAGAATTTGCGTCAAACACATGAAACGTTATTATGTTTATTACCAACGTAAGGTCGAATAAATTTACATTTCAAAAATCACACTATCATTCCCTTCTAAAATGCAACTGCCGTTCTTGAATAAATATACGGTACGGGTAGAGAATAATTTTTTGCTTTCGGCTATAATGTAAACTTTGAATTTCACATATTTTGAGTTACAACACTATTGTAATAGCAGTCAGTGCGACATATTTATTCAGTGGGGCGGTCGATATTTATGTACATAACAGCTTTTAGTGTGACAAAGTCACATCTGCAAAATGATTTTTTTTTCTGGGTTCGCTGGATCTGGATGGATTCACCGGAATGAAGGGCAGCATAGCCCCGCACTAGGGAAACTCTGTATCGCGTGTGCCATGGACACACACAATAGACAATCACAAATTAGAGAAAAGAATGTAGGCCATACAAATAAACCCGGGTCCTCTGTGTGGCAGACTAGTATAGCAATCATTCGGCCACTGAGGCAGTTTATAAAAATAATAGTCTACTAAATCTAACTTTTAACCAACTTCAAAAAAGGAGGAGGCTCATAATTCGACTGTACTTTTTTTTTGTATGTAAGTTACGCGATAACTCCAGTCATTTGTGAACCGATTTCGATATATATAGATATACATACATATCAAAATAAATATAGATTTTTTTTTTGTTAGAAAGAGGGTACTTCAGTATTAGTCCCATTTAAGTTTGAAGAAAATATTTCTAGGCAATGAATTAGGCAAACTTGGCAAACAGGTGTAATTCAACGTACTTTTGAATTTAAAAAAAAATTACAATTATAATTATTTTTACAAAGATCGAACACTCAGATTAAATTCCTTCGACCCGGCCGGATTCGTACCGACGTCTTCTAGCATACCGTGCCAGACACTGTACCAACTAAGCTACGGAACGAACCAGCGCACCTCACGAATTTTTCTATGTGCTTGTCGTGTCTTTGTACTTGGTTTTTCAACGACTTTTTAGTCGTAGCGCCATCTATGAGAAATCTATGAAATTATTTTGTTACCTTTACAGCTACCAAACCTGGCGAGACATCTCCCTATTCACTATATTTTAAATTTTAATTAAATTGATATTCAATTATTTTTGTGAAATTACTCCATTAGTTTGTTATAATTGTTAATACAAAGATCGAACACTCATAAAAAAAAATTACCAACCACCACAAAGACACGACAACAAGCACATAGAAAAATTCGTGAGGTCCGCTGGTTCGTTCCGTGGCTTAGTTGGTATAGCGTCTGGCACGGTATGCTAGAAGACGTCGATTCGAATCCGGCCGGATCGAAATATTTTTTTCTGAGTTGTCGATCTTTGTATTAATAATTATAACAAACTAGTGGAGTCATTTCACATAAAAATAATTGACTATCAATTTAATAAAAATTTAAAAAAGTTACAATGATTTATAAATAATTTTATTTTATATATTTGCAATTTTAATCTATTGAACAATAATTACGCAATAGCAACATAGTGACGATTTTTCTGGCGAAATGTGTCCTTCGACTATTCAGGCGCGCGTGTAACGCCCTCTGAGCGCTTGCACTGCCGGCAATACACTCAATGCAAATAACACGTCACCTCGAGCGAGTGACGTAATCCTAAATTTAACGAAAATAAACTTTTGTGTTTTCGTTCTACTATCTGAAACTGTTTATAACAAAAAACCTGTACCGCGGGTTTTTTTTGCAATATCAAGTGACGGGAATGGTAAGCTACACGCCTGTCCATAACGGTTGCAGTGCCACTCAGAGCTTTAAATCGAAAAGATCTGTGTCAAAGTTGACAAGTCCCATGCGCTTGTAATTTCACCAGTACCAATACCCTTCAAAACCGGAACGCGGTAATGCTAACATTATGGCTTGGCGAGAGAAATAGGTAAGATGGCAGTACTTCCCACAAATCTTTTGAGCTCTACTGCTGCTAATATTATAGAGTTTACTGCTCCATTAGATACGGATAAATAAAACCCACATCCTCTACAATTCTTGTAACTTTATCTACAACGGTAGTCGATAGGGTTATAAGAATTGGAGAGGATGTGGGTTATATTTTTTTGTATCTAATGGCGCAATAAACATTATTGACGTAACTCCACTTATGCCATTCTTCCATGGTGCCATTTGGTAGTAAGTAGTAAGTTCAAATGTGCAACCGTCCTGCCCAACGATGACCACCACCGCTTTTGAGTTTTTCACAGAGTTATCATCGTTAGGAGGATCTAAATAAATACATTTGTTTTTGTACGAAAGTAAAATGCGATTAATTATTAAAACTCGTGGAACATAAGTTGTTGTTTATGACGTTAGTAATATAGTCCTGTGTGGTTGTCGATATTTTAAAAATAACCCTATATATAGGACTGTTAATACAACGGTGCATTAACTCAAAAAGAAAAACGTATCGAAGAAAGACGAATCACTCGCTTTCCGTGAAACGTTAAAAAAATGTATGAAGGTATTAGTTAATTAATGTTCATTAACAGACATCTAAACAATTACCTACTTGCCAAATACGTTTAAAGATAAAAAGAAAATAAAATAATTTTATATTTATGAGCAATCTCGTTCAAGCATTGCATCCCATTCGTCTTCGTTCCGAGACTGTACAAATCTAGAAAACTCGGACCCATTTAGGATGAAGCTTGTACACTAAGTCCGATTCGAAAATGAGAAAGTACGAATATTAACTGTGACATTTCGGACCTTCTTTTCTCGAAGGACGAATCGGATTTAGACCACAAAAGCTCTTACGGCTATTTTGAAGAATCTAAGATTTAAAAATTGATAGAAGACTGTGAAATGACAAAGAAATAAACGAAGGAGAAAAGGCCAACTGTTATTATATGAGAAGAGCGGCAGCCGCCCGCATACAGCTGGAACCTTTTTGAAATAAAGGTAAGGCGTGTCGTTTTCTTCTTTCTTGAATACAATCCACTTCACCGCCTCGCGTTTGTTCTAGTGGTTTTGTCCGCAGGCTTCCTACCGTTTCTAGTTTCCTTTGTTTGTCCAGAACTAGTTCACTAAAAGATTGTCTCATTTGTTTCTCACAATGTTCTAACTACGGATGTAACGCGTGGAGATTCAAATTATACATTCAACGACAACTCACTGTTCGTGCAGTCAGACTTTGGAACGCACTTCCTATTTCTGTTCACGATAGTACATCGTTAGCTATGTCCCTCTCCAGACATTCCTCCTCCATACAGTCCACTTCTACCTCTCTTCTTAAACGAATCAGCCAACCCGCTAGTATTCGGCGCGTACAGTAGTATAGTTTGACTGCCGCGCTGGTACTTTACCTAAGTATTTATCTAGTTTATAATAATTTAATGTTATTAATATTCTTTTACATAATTTTGGATTTGTGCACGTAAGTCCGTTATTACAATTATTTTGCCCTGTATTTGGGTCTGCACGTAGAAATTTCTTATAGGAACAAGCAGTACCGTTTGTTTGTGTTTTTCTTTTATGAAATGTAACCTGTGCTTTTCCTGAACAATAAATAATATACCTTATAATAACAAAACACTACTGTAGCGGTGCGAATATCCCGAAAAATTACACGCAAATCTCATACGTCATGGTCGTTCCATGTAGCGACCACAGCGGCCACACTCACCGTGGCTTATGCCACAAAATAATGCATTGTCACTTACGTATTAATATCCTTTGGAATCGCGAAATGCACTTTGAGCACTAACTGCTTCAACAATGTTCTACTGAACACTGAAACCTGATCGAGTGTTTGACCTCCGCACTTCAGCGTTGTAATTCTTGTCCTATAGGAATATTTTATTTATTGTTTGTTTGTTTGTTTGTTGTCACCCATCTGTATGGAGAAACTATAATAACAACAAGCCATCGAGTATGTAACCAGAAATAGAAACGAAATAAGGGCAATCCGTTATTGGCAACTCATCAGGCGAATGGGCCTTATGTCACTTTTGAAATCACAAACTAGAAAACTGAAACAGGACAGCGTAACTGACCTGTGTGTACGTCTCCGTATATTCCAAAAATATTCTATATTTATTGTAATAAAGACAATACCTCTAATAATAGGGGGCTGTTCCATATGGTGGTGTGGTAAAAACAGCAAAACATCTAATTTAGTAGCAGTAGAGGTCCTTGTGAAAGCGTTCGTCCTGGGAAGTACTGCTACCTTATCTATTTCTGCCGCCAACCAGTAATGTCAGCATTACTGCGTTCCGGTTTTGAAGGGTAAGGGTGCTGGTGAAATTACAGGCACATAAGACTTGTCAAATTATGTCTCTGGGGTGACGGGCGCAGTGGTAGAGCCCCTCAGATCTTTGCGATTTAAAGCTCTGAGTGGCACTGCAACTGTTATGGACATGCGTGCAGCTTAGCGACAGGCGTCAGGTTTTCAATTTTCGTCCATTATAGCAAAGCTCAAGTTAAACTGATCGATTCGTCAATTGTTTTGAATTCGGGCTATCCAATGCGAGCGCATTTGTCGCATCTATTTCTGGTTATATACTCGATACAACAACCCTACCAAATAAACATCTTAAGGTGATATAATGGACCAACATGATCACTGCTATATAAAAAGCTACTGCCAATTCGTCCCGATGGAATATCGACTTCAAAGCCAAGTACGGGAGAGCGCCCGATGCTTTGATCGAGAAGCTTGATGACGCTTAAATCGAGTTAAAACCCATTAACACCGAAAATCTAACTACTATATATACTAACAAACAGTATTTACAACTATTATTTTTACATGTGGCATGTGGTAAATAACAGATAACCCGCTGATTACAAGTTCGGTACAACCTTAGTGTATATAATAATCTCTGTACAGAGTACTAAAAAAAACCTACCTCAAAAGTCATTCATCGACTAGTTTGCCACCCTTAGAGGTGGTTTTTTTTTTCAAATTTAAATGGGGTCACTACTGAGGTATCCTCTCTCCAACAAAAAAGCATCATTGAAATGGGTTCACAAATACGTAATGTGAGACACCCTGCGGCAAGATGGACAGACGACCCGAGAAAGGTGGCCGGCAGCGACTGGCTGCAGGCGGCTCAAGACCGGGAAAGTTGGCGTGCTCTAGGGGAGGCTTATGTCCAGCAGTGGACGCGTGTAAGCTGATGATGATGATATTTACATGCAGCGTCGAGCAATCAACAACCTCTGAGGATGCCTTGTGGAGCGGCGAAACACGTGTCGGGTTTCTTTTTTGGTGGTGGTGTTTGTGACTGTAGTTGCGCTTGTGTTATTTATTTTATTATTTTATGATGACGAGAGTGGGAAAATTAACTGAATAAAAAAATATTCAACACAAGGGCGGCTATTTTGCACGATTTAACTTTCACCGGGTTCGCAGAGAAGCAAATTAATTTGCTTCCATTTTTATTAATATGGACTTCCGCATAGTAACGCCTGCATCTATTAATTCTAATAGAAAATGTTATTTAGATACTGTTATATATTATAATTGCTAATGAACCAGCGGACCGTTATAATATCCGGAAAGTGCTAAATAGTATATTTAAATATAATTCAAAATAAATTATGTATACATCTGGCGGCCCGTTGACAACGACTGACAAAGGTTTAAATTGTTCGTCGCTGTCAGCGAGCCATTGTACCAGCCAGTTGCCAAAAATAATATTAGGAAATTATGAATAGAACACCATTCTTGACATTCGAATCGAATTATTAACATCAACGATCTTATTATCAGTAGAAATCATTGACTTACAAATAAATGGACGACGGGTCTAATACAAAAACC
>NW_020655521.1:0-10531 GCF_003589595.1 Hyposmocoma kahamanoa | reverse complement strand
TCGTTTAATATCCCTAATAAAAGTAAACGCCCTCGAGAACCCAGTAGAAAGAATGAACTTATATATTTTTTTTTTTATTTATTTATGATAACTTGTTACATTATTAATTCA
Organism: Hyposmocoma kahamanoa; assembly: GCF_003589595.1. NCBI lineage: Eukaryota > Metazoa > Arthropoda > Insecta > Lepidoptera > Cosmopterigidae > Hyposmocoma > Hyposmocoma kahamanoa. The sequence continues at coordinate 10,420 of NW_020655521.1, read as the reverse complement.
TAATCTTAAACTTAACAGTATTTTATAAACTAAAGTAAGTTTTTCTAAATACCGACGATTAATCGCTAAGCGGTTTTAACAATAACAAAAAGAAAAATGATGAATGTATGTTGTGTTTGTGTGAGTGAATGGTATGATGTCACGTGCGATCATGATATACTAATCCTATGCGTGCGACCTGCGTAATGATAGTGTCGTTGCAATGTGACTTGTGTAATGTCTTAGTGTGCGTTAGTTGTCAGGTAAGTTTGTGGAATCGAAAGATGTGTGATAAAGCGTGTTTTATTTTAAGTTTGGACTTTCTGTAGTGTCAAATGATGTTGGAAAGCAATAATAGCCCGATTACTTCCTTTGCGCCGCGAGCTACACAGATTCTTTGGAGGCGTCGCTAGCGGCCCGTACGTCCCGATACATTATACGTTATTACAGATACGTTGCTCTAAAAAAGTTGCCTAATACTAGGGAATCCTTGTGAAAGAGCTTGTTCAGGGGAGTACTGTCACCTTATCTATTTCTGTCGCCAATCAGTAATGTCAGCGTTACTGTGTGTGGGTGATGGTGAAGTTACAGGCACATGAGACTTGTCAACTTATGTGTCAGGGTGACGGGCTCAGTGGCAGTGCCCCTAAAATTTAAAGCTCTGAGTGGCACTGCAACTGTTATGGACAGGCGTTGGTTCCGTCACTTGATATTATAAAAAAATTCTAATGAAAAATTTACTGTTAGTAACAAGATTTTTGATATCGTTTTCGTGATCGGTACACATTGGATAATTATGTTTCGGATCTCAATCGCGTTCATTTGTTTCGTCTAACCAACCGACGTTTTGGGCTTTTTATGGGCCCCAGGATTACGTCCCAGTTGAGTCAGACGGTATTTATCATCAACCAGTTATGTCTAACTACCTCAGCATGGATTCAAATTTTTCCCGTGCTAATACGGTTCATTTTGCTTAGCTAGAGCGACAGAGACACTGGCTTTATTTTCTACGAACGACATTAAAGTCATTTGGTAAATGTATATTGTATACTGTACGTGTTCTTTTCTGTATTTAGTTCAGTTGACGTAAAAAAAAAATCATTGGTATATATTTTTCACACCGTATACTAATCAGTGTATGTCCTAAATTTTACTATATATTTTTTCCAGTGATTGGTTCAACGCTTTCACTGTTATGCGCAATCCACCAAAGCCATTTGAGATTGTATCGTCTCTTAATACAAACCACCCTAATCTGAACCATCAAATTACATTTCAATTACTAGTGACTGAGATCTTTTAAGAGCCCAAAACGTTGGTTTGTTTGAAAAAAAACGAATATACAGAACGTAGATCCGAAAAAAATATTTATTTCCTTTATGTTAATACTCACTAACGTATCTATTCCTACGGCAAAGTCTGTCGTGGTTTTGGAATAAAGGCTAGGAAGGTAAGCGCGAATATATAGGCCCAAGATAATCTTGGTCCTGCATCCGCCAACGCTTTTACGATGTTATGGATATGTCCTCTGGACAGATGTGTATACCTACGCGGCCGTAGCCATTATCCATTTAGAGGACAGGCTAAAGTCGTAATCGTAAATCTTTCAGTGTCCAAAAGTAACTTTTGATTCCGGTTTTTAGATATGTTTATATCGCGTTGATCTGTAACACCTACACAAAAAAAATGTTACAATGAATGTTACAGAAAGTGACAAAGATAATACAAGACAACCGGCAAAAGTCTTCCCGTGACTTACGTAACAGATTTATAGCGACTGTGGAAAGTACAACTATATGTTACGGACGATTTTTGATTAATCGGGCATTATTAATACGGAGCGATCATTATGAATAATGACCAAAAGCATCGGCCAAATTGATAAATTTATCACTTTGGCCGGTCTGTATTATATAAACAGCCTCTAATTTAACTGCCTCTGTGGCCGAACGGTTAAAATGCTGCTATACCATGCAGAGGTCGCGGGTTCGATTTTTAGGCCGGGAGAAATATTTGTGTCGCCTACATTTATTTCTCTCGTGATTTTGGGTGTAACTTGTGGTTGGCTATGTGTGTCAATACAGGATTTCCATATTGCGGGGCGAGTGTGTGCTTATTTATTTATTATTATTTTATAATATCCGACTGCCCGTGGTCCATTTAATAAATCGACTCTCAAGGGAGTTGCCACACGGGCTTTGCGTTAACGCAACGGCGTTGTAGGTACTACATATAAATTATTAATCAGAATGACATGCCACACGGTGTGTTGCAACAGCGCGCAATGACGAAACGCGTGCACATCGGACAAGGGACCAGGAAACAAAGCGGGAAGGTGTATTGCGGTGCGAGTACGCAACGCCCGTGTGGCATCGCTCTAAGAGCATCGTAAATTTATCATTTGGACCGGACAGTTTGAATAGTTTCCTACTTCTAAACCTAACCTCATCAAAACGCTACAGATCGTTTATTTTATTATTTGACCTAGACATAGTCATTATTCACACTGAATGTGATTCATCATACAGTTTTTATTACATTGCCCACTAGATACGAGCATTATTAATATAGACCGGTTATTATTCATAGTGACTTTACCAAATTGCTCGTAATATATACAAAACCTGGTACATTTACTCAAATATTTTCTATGTCCGTAAAAATGTACGTAATTTCGTTAAGAAAGAAGATATACATAATATTAACCTTAGAGCTAAGTCCAAACTCATGGTACCACGATTTCGTTTAACCAAGGTAAACAACTCTTTTATGGGGAACTGTATACGTTTTTACAATAAGATTCCGGAGCATATATTAAGTTTATCATTTCCTAAGTTTAAAAAGTACATTAAAAATATTTTGATTGAAAAATCATATCACAAAATTGAAGACTACGTGTTAGATAAATATGTATGGAAAGACGACATGGGTCCAGAATCCACACAAATATGATTGAAAGTGTATTATTCCATAGCATTTAAGTTTATTTGAAAAGAGCAACCCCTAGAGTTTCTTGCTCGTTCTTCTCAGGGAGGTCAGCGTAGTGAACGAGCAGTAGTTTAAATGTGACGTTTTCAAATGTAAATTTATTTTACTTATGAAATAAATGATTCTTTGAATTTGCTGTGTGTTCATCCTCAGATTCATTAAATGCTAGTACTTAATGTGCATAAGTAAATATTGTTTTTTGTCTTTAACAGTTAGCACGTTGATCGTTTGGCCAGGAAGTGTGTAACAGCATCCTGGATCCTCGAAACGCGTATATACTCAAGTTTAATGACAGCGGCTCAATGACCCAGTCTTAACGTGTATTTGTGATAATATTTCTAATGAACACCTAAATTATTCGGATTGCTTGTGATCGGAAAGTGAGATAAGATTTAATAGTAGAAGAGCTCCTTGGGACAGAGTTTGTCCAGGCTTACCTATTATTATAAGTTTGCTGGTGAAATTACAGGCACATGGGACTTGACAACTTATGTCTCAGGGTACAGGCGCAGTGTAAGTGCCTCTTAGATCTTCGAGATTTAAAGCTCTGAGAGCTCACACACAGGCGCACAACTTGCTTGTGCCGACACTTGGTCTCATAATAAAAAAACCTAACAAACATTCTTAATGACCACGTCAGTCTTTTTCGAGTACTTGGATCTTTTTTAAGTAATCAGCAGGCTTAGCATGGGGGAAATAGAAAAAACTTAAGCGCGTAGAGATATCTTTCTCTTCTCTGCCGATTATGTCTTTACTCCGAGCACGATGCAACAGGAACAGAAACTCTCTACCGTAGACAAAGCTTTTTCACAGGGGTCACACTAAACCGGTAATAGTTTTTAGAGGCACAACTCCAACTCCCTTCATCCATTTCTGCTGTGACGTTTTTTTAGGGTTTATGGCGAGCATTAAATCAATGAAAATAAAAGGTAACACTGATTTTGATATATAGCTGTATTTATTACGCAAATCATATTGATATTTTTGTTAAGTCGAAAACGCATTTTGACGAAAAGGAAAATAGCAAAAAAAAACCATCTTGTGTTTACTGTTTGTTTATTTACGTCCGTCCGTCCTTTCCGTCACTTACTTTGAACCTGACAGATATACCTGTGGACATTCGGGGAGCTAGATCTTCATCTACTTCCTAACACAAATATTTTTTTAATTCCCAGGACACCTTGAAATTACTGAGAAACTCGGCCTTAGGGTTCATTGTCTCTTTCATGTCAGTTTTTCCTCATAAAAACTTAATAAATAATTACGATAGGCACGAGACACTTTCATGGCATAAAACTTAGAATAATAACGCATAGAATGATAGTTTCATATCACACGAACTGTCACAAGTGAGCCAAAAATCAAATTCATGTAGGCTAGTTTTAGTAGTAGGTTAATTTTAGGTTTTAGTGAATATTTATATAAAAATACAAGTTGAAACGCGTTACTTCCTTGTTGAATGTGATGTTAGTATCTATTTTATGTTTGTCTGACGTATTTTTACACTCATTTACCGCACATTTCGCCATTTTTAGCTAAAATTCTTGATCTGTTCGCGGTGCAAGTTGACCTTGAGCACTGAAGCTCCGCCCGCTCGTGTATCCCTTTGGGCGCGCTTCAATTTGCCTCACTTAGCGTGTGCAGGCTAGGTTTCTATGCGTTATTATTCTAAGGCATATAATCATAAAATTAATTATTAAATTTAAATCCCTAATTATAAAGATATAGTATGCCCCAAGGGTAGTAGAGATATTTCCCTAGGACGATCTGTCTAAAGTATAAAAAAATTCATCTGTCGCGTTATGATTGTAGAGAAATTCATTTGACATTTGTATGCGCGGCAATTCTTCATAGCGCTTATGCTCGCGCCTGCATAATAACCATCTCGGTTAGAGATAATTCGTAGTGAGGTCATTTTCGAGAGATAATTGACAGTTAGAAGAAGAGATAACTTTTGTCTTCGGGCTCATGCTAAGCCTGCAGGACTTGAAAACGCTGGCACCTTATTAATTTCTCACGCACAATGTAATACAAAGAAATTCTCTTTATTGAACGTTATGAACAAATACAAAAAAAGACAATAAACGGTACCATAAATAAATAAATAAACAATAATAAATATGTTTATTTCCCACCACAAAATACAAAACAAAATAAATCTTATTAGGTACATTACCACAGACATATAGATATAGTCTGTATACATTACATAGAACTAGGAATGAAAATGAAACTATAAATGACTATATCGTTAAATGAAATTAAATAAAAGATACTAATCACAAGGTACAATAAGTGATTATTAAATACGAACTTAATTACTATAACACCAATAAATAATATATATACAGAACTATGTTCATATATAAATCTAATATAAGCTCATCATGATGCTACCTTATACCTAAGTCCAAACTCACGGTACCACGATTTCGTTTAACTAAGGTAAACGATTATTTAATAGGGAACTATATACGTTTTTACAATTACATTCCGGAGAATATATTAAGATTACCATTTTCTAATTAAAACTTACATTAAAAGTATTTTAATTGAAAAGACATATTATAAAATTGAAGAGTATGTTTTAGATAAAGAAGTAGGGAAAGACAACAAGAGACTAGATGACACACAATTATGATTCAAAGAGTATTCCATAGCATTTAAGTTTATTTGAAAAGAGCAAATCCTAGAGTTTCCTTCTCAGAGAGGTCAGCATAGTGAACGAGCAGTAGCTTAAAAAATTACGTTTTCAAGTGTAAAAATGTTTACCTATGGAATAAATGGTTATTTGACTTGATTTCGACATGATGAACCTGTATATTGCAGTTGATTTAGATAACAACTGAAAAGTATGGCGAAGCCATCGAGAAACACAGGGGCCCTAAAACACTGCCGTAACCCGACGTGCTGATGATTTGAAAAGCTTTCATTTTCAGATAAATTAATTTCTTTAAACAGCTTGACTGTCGCACGAGTACGTATTATTAGCAAATTATATCAAATGTAACCAGTTAACTCCTAGATAAATATGTAGGATTCAGTCTTGAATGCAAAACCATAATGTCTGTAAAATGATACATAATTATGATCGTGACTCATCCGACTAAGGCGTAGGCACCTTTGTAAACGATGCTTTTGTTTTAACGCTCGTTCTTGAACTTTAGTAAGATTTCAAGACCTTATAAGCAAAGTTAATTGGTCGTTTATATATTCATATTATCACCTAGGTACCTATGTACAATGCCTTTGTGTGAGTGTCGATCGTTATATAGAAGGTACCTGTAGAAGGTTAATTAAGATTTAGACAAAGCAAAACTTTATTTAGGAAAACCCGGTTGGTTCTATACTTCTCGTTCAACATTTGTACTTGCACATTAGAATAGTAACTAAGATATCAAAATAAAGAGTAGCTTCAATCATGAAGAAGAAATAAAAAAAAACATTAGATAAGACAATCAATCTGCGTCAGTTGTGATAACTGTAAAGGTATCGGCTGCGGTGACTAGGTTATTCAAAAATCTCTCACTAGATGTCACTAGCAGCGACGAATGCCGAAAGCCAATACAAAGTTTAAAAAAATCAGAAGAATATCTACGGCTCGGCAACTGGACCCGTAGGTCAGTTGGTAAGAGCAATGATACGGTGCAGCATGGACGTGCTTTGAAGTCCCACCGGGTCGGCGAAATTTTTCTGCGTGTTCGATTTTTGTATTTATAATCAAGACAATTAAGCATCAATTCTTCGTTCCAGTGACAAAAGTGGCCTCATCACCCCACCCCAACAAAATGGAGGAGAAGAATCCCCTCCACCAGAAAAAGAGCGAGCTGACCAGGAAGACACGGAGAAGAGTCACTCAGGCCCCGTGCCACACCAGGCTGAGGGTCCCAATGACGACCTCTATGCGATACCGGTGAAACTGAGACCGAAAAAAGAACTTCAGTTGCCACCGGGATGGGAAAAGCATGAGGGTAAGTTTGCAATCTCACGACACCTGATCTCAAACAAGTAAACTATCCATATTGTACGCACCAGATTAACAATAAAAAATGCGCTCAAATATAAACAAGTTACATTCTTAAACGGAAAAGTGAACGCGGACATGTTTTGTAAACACCTTTTAGTTAACCACCTTTACAGATCATTTTTGTTTTAAATAACGATGGAAGCAGCAGTAAAAACACACAGTTCCGGAAAAAACAAACAATTTAAACTATTGTCTTTGTTGTTTACTAGATTTTTTAACAAAGGTTGTTTATTTCTTTTTTTCAACACGAACCTACTACAATTTCCGATCCGTTCAACAATAGAATTGTTTGACAGTGAAGATACGAGAACATTTCTAACTACATATCTCGTTGCAATACTTTGCTAAAATTAGTAAATTCGATCTTGTCCAATTGTTGCCTATTTTTCAGATCACGACGGTCCGTACTACTGGCATATAAAAAGTGGAACAATCCAGAGAGAGATACCAAAAATGCCACCGGTCGAAGCTAAAGAATCCAGAATCTCCATGGTTCGAGACTGCTCTAACCTATCAGAGGTGGCGAAGTACGACAACGTCATGACCTCTTCAGTGACCAGAAGTACCACCAGTGGGGCTTTAGACCACGTCGATCAGGATACTGAGAGGAAGAGGAAAGAAGAGATGTCTTACAAGTAAACACCGCTTTTGATATTGATGATACTTGGAGAAGAAGTAACCATTTATATCGAAATGCATGAAGATTTTGAGTTTGATGTTAACGTTGATTTATATTATGGTATGAGGATTTTTTAAAGAAGATTCCAGAATAAGGGGATCCTTCGAGTCGTTTTAAAACGGGCACAACGACAGTGTTTTATTATTGTTGCCTTTAACTTAATATATTTCTGTATAATTTCAGGCGTCGCAGCTTCCCTGCCCGTCCAGAACCAGACAACGGGCGCGCAGTCAGGTTTTTTGTTCGTTCGCTGGGTTGGGTGGAGATCTCTGAAGCCGACCTTACGCCGGAGCGATCTAGTCGCGCTGTCAACAAATGCATTGTGGACCTCAGTCTTGGTCGGAATGACTTGCTCGACCAAGTTGGCCGTTGGGGTGACGTGAGTTTATTATTATAAAATTTCTTCGTCCAAATTATTGATTGATATGATACCTACTAATTCTATTGAAGATTTATCATAGGTTTATGGTATAATTTATTCCTTTTAGTAACATTGTTTTCCATGTCTCTTTTGCTTAATATTCATTATATTATAATAGCAAATAATTAAATAATCTAAATATTTTTGGCAGTTATCTTGTGTTTGTGTACAACAGTTTGTTTGCTACCAGTTTTTAAAACGAGATAGTTTGTCATTGTTAACATTCGAATTTAACTGTGCTTCTGCTCTATTAGAGATAATATCTTATTCTATTACAGGGCAAAGATCTTTTCATGGATCTGGACGACGGCGCTTTGAAGTTAATTGACCCAGAAAGCCTGACCACACTTCACACCCAGCCAATACATACCATTCGCGTTTGGGGAGTGGGCCGAGATAACGGACGGTAAGTCGTTGGAACCGGGTCCATTTTTATTAGCGTTTAATTTTTTAGGTTATTTGGTGTGACGTAGCTATTCCTGGTTTCTACGAAGAAGAGATTCCTTTCGCTAGCTACTAGTTTGAAAATGCACTTTCCAAATTGTCCTTGCCGATGTTAAGTTGTACATCATTTGCCCTTCCTACATATCCCACTTTAAATTCATCTTTCTACAGATCAAATACTTCGTTAGAACTAAGTTGTAATTGCAAAGCAATAGGAATTTAGTTTTTCTAAATGTTAACTAAACAAGTGTTTTTTCTTTCTCTTTGCGGTCTTGGAATAGTGAAAGGTATGACGGTAGTTGTTTTAGATGTTGCCATGTTTTTGTTCTAAATGCTTTTAAATGTCACCCCATCAACTTCTTAAAATTGAATTGTAATTAGAAGCATAAAATACATTTTTTTCTGCCTAACCGCGCTTAAGCAAGATGAGAATCTTGAGAATGACGTCTAGACTCTATCATCTCAACTTGTATACCTTTGTTAATCCTTACTGGAACCGCATTAGTTACACGAATTATCATATCACTAACCCAGTTGTTTGCAGAACTTTTAGCAGTAGGTCCTTACATCACTACACATACGTTTCATTGGAGGTAAGAAATGTTCACCGATAACAGAAAATATATAATACTTATGAACCCGTGCAGGGACTTCGCGTATGTGGCACGCGACCGCGTGACGCGTAAGCACATGTGCCATGTGTTCCGCTGCGAGGCTCCGGCGCGCAGTATTGCCAACGCGCTGCGCGACATCTGTAAGCGCATCATGATCGAGCGAAGTCTGCAGGCCCCGCCGCGTCCCACTGACTTACCCGCTGCTAGGCGTCCGCGCCCGCTCTCCGGTAATTGCTTCCACTCTACTTTTACAGCCATTAGGCCGGGCTCAGCTCAATACCGGTACTTCCAGTATTTCCGGTACTCCTTGAAAAGTTTAAACTGTAACTAGTAAAGTGAATTTTTTCCCGGTTATCCATAGTTATTCAATGATTTATATAATAATAATACCATAAATAATAAAGAAATACTTCATTATCTAATCAAACTAAAGGTTTTTATTCAAAATATCTATTTGACAGACAATTACTATTAAATTTAAGAAAATTATAATGGCATTAAAAATTATTATCAGTCTTCGAAACAAGTACAAATAACATTATAACATTAACAACAACATAAAAAAAACAAGTAAACGAAACTATTTTTCAGAATTTAATGGTAAATATAGCTCATGGCTCTGTATATAGGTAGTTCCTTGCTATAATCGGGCGTACCGGGAATCTATAATTGCGGTACCGGGATTGATTGCTCCTCGCCAGTACCGAAATTCTCCTATATTTCGAATCTTCAACATCTTCGACATCTTTCAAACCTTTCAGTCTCAAAAACATCTATCTACTGTATCCTAAGTTCTTACAGGGGCGTCGTTCCCGACGCCAATGGAAGAGCCACGTAAGACAGTTCGGGCGCGGTACCTGGGCAGTGCAGAGGTCTCAAGGGCCACTGGCATGGACGTGTTGAATGACGCGCTAGATCGGCTCGCTGCAGCGCGTGCGCCGTCGCAGTGGCGGCCTGTAGCGGTTGCCGTTGCGCCTTCTATGATCACTATTACCGAAGAAGGGGTAAGATCTTTTATATGTATCAAAATATATTTACACCACAAGAACACAACGTACTACATTACAGAAATATTTACGTTATTTATTTTAGTTTATACATGGTTATTTTTAAAATACCTATTAACATCCTTTCAGAACTAGATTACTAACATCATAAACAAGAACTTTGGCTTCGTGACTTTTGACAAAACGTGATAGATAGACCAAAAATGAACTTATAACATTGACTTACAAATAAATGGACGACGGGTCTAATACAAAAACCAC
>NW_020655520.1:0-15395 GCF_003589595.1 Hyposmocoma kahamanoa | reverse complement strand
GCTTCGCTGTCAGTCGAACAAACGAAGACTAAAGCGTGAATGACGCTCTGTATACGATTTTAAGGCCCTATAAGTTCGGACACTTTTTAGCGCGGACCCGACGTCCATATAATTGTAAGTCAATGAGAGACAGGCATAATTCTACTAACGAAATTAATTGGTGGCTTTTGATAATATCAAGTGACGGGACGAATAATTCGCGCGCCTGATAGTCAGCTACACGCGTGTTCATAACAGTTGTAGTGTCACTTAAAGTTTTACATCGCAAAGATCTGAGTAATCATCAGTTGACAAGTCCCATGTGACGGCAATTTCACCAGTACCGTTAATCTTTCAAAACCAGAACACAGTAACGCTGACTGACATTATTGCTTGGTGGCAGAAATAGGTAAGGCGGCAATACAACCCTGGACGAACTCTTTGACAAGAAGCTCTACTGCTACTGAAGTATTACTAAACTTATTGTATGTCACAATGTTTGACCACCATGACACTAAATTATTTTTGTAAAATTACTCCACTAGTTACTATAATTAATACAAAGATCGCAGACTAAGAAAAAATAAATAAATTATTACTAACTTTTTTTAACCGCGGGTGCCACGGACACACAAATTGCACCCAAACTCACGACAGAAATAAATGTGGATCATACAAATATTTCTCCCGGCCCGGGAATCATACCTGGGACCTGTGCGTGGCAGTCTGGCGTGATAATCATTCGGCCACGGAGGCAGTTTAATATAATATTTACATAGAAGAGTTAAAAAAATTTACATATACATAATTTGTCTCATGTAGTTCTTTCATTTTTTTCACTTTCATGTGATAAATGTTCTTTTGGCGTATGATAACAAGTGTTTATTATACCAAGTACGACAATACGAAATAATGGACTCGTAGGTACAAAATAAAACTTGTACGGTAGATTAATTATCAGGGTGCGGACTCAGGGCGTGTCCGGTTAGGGGAGCCATTTGCATTCATTGCAAGCCAGGGGGGCGGAGGCACTAAATTACAATGCATGTCTAGACTGGTCAGGAGTCGGTACGTTCATATGTCAACGTGAAGACACTCTTGTAACTTTTATAAACTTTATTTAGTAGCAGTAGAGCTTCTTGTGAAACAATTAGTCAACTTATGTATGTCATCATAAAAAAAACGTCTTCATGGTGATATTATCTCGGTTAGAATGACTTCATTATAAACACGTATATTTTTAAGTACATGGGCCCTTAGGAAACGTCTGTTGCATTAAGAAAGAAGACATCCACAAATACCATCACGATTCTTTTATGGGGAAGTTTACAATAAAATTCTGGAGCATGTATTAAGATTATTCCTAAGTCGAAAATTTACATTAAAAGTATTTTAATTGAAAAGTCATGTTATAAAATTTAAGACTACGTGTTAGATAAAGATGTATGGAAAGGCGATATTACACACAAATTTGATTCAAAGTGTATTCCATAGTATTTAAATTTCTTTGAAAAGAGCAATCCCTAGAGTTTCTTCTCTTGGAAGTCGGCATAGTGAACGAGCATAGTGATTAAAATGCGATGTTTTCAATGAAATAAATGATTCTTTCACATTGACTTTGACTCTGCTTACCATCAGGCGCACGACTTGTTCGTTCTTATACTTGGTATCACAAAAAACTGTCATATACAATGTTTGTTTCATACATTATACATAGATCAAACTTGAAAGATTTAAACGAGTCACTCTGCCAAAGATTTTTGTCATCCAAGTACCTAGTAAGTAACTGATTGAATGGTAGGAAAGAAACTATTTTTTGGATCTAAATAGCGTATATTTGTTGTTTCAAACAAACTTTTTCGATCCATGTCCTTGTGGTCATGGCTGACTGAGTGATACCCGATTTAGATTCAAAAAGTAGTTCTATTTCCGATGTCTAAACATCAAGTCGAATCAATCAATAATAGTGTTGCCTGATGGTTACATTTCTTATATTTTTCGTAACTTTTGATTCTCGTGTCTGGACTCTGGTCTGGGTGTTTGTGGTACCGTCGTTTAGACGCAAGCTTTTTTGTGACTAAAATTAAAAGCTAATTTTCCAGAACATTGAACCTTATTAGCCTTTTTTTATTTAGGCAAACCTAAAAATAATAGGCGGTATTAATACAAAACATGTGACTTGATTATTCCTTCCCTGGTCTCTTCAAGTGTAATTTGCTTAGATAAATTAATGTATGAAACAAAGATACTATAACAAACCACGAATTGTGCTATAGTTTTGCATTTGGTTAAAAGCAACCAGTGCAGAGTATTGACAATAGGGTGTGTCCGCCATTTGCGCCGGTCGCACGCAACGAGGGTGGAGGTGTGAAATGCTATTGGTTTTGCACTCGTTACCTGCTGATTAACTGCCATTTTGCGGTTATTACAAGCGTTCGGGTTTAACGTAGGTTAGTTGGTTGTGGCTGTCGGTATTGAAGAATACCAGATTAAAATTTTGGTGTTCTATCTTTTGCGTAATAGATATAATTTGGTATATACATATATATATATATAGTAAGTAAGGCCCGGCGCTCATTGGCGGGACGATGTGGCAAGGAATCCGTGGCAGTGGCGGATTTGCCCTAAGGCCCAGTTGGCCTGGGCCAGCGGCGGCCAATTGTGATAAAAAATTCACCGATGATAATAAGAAATAACTCAGAGTACCTAAATATTCTAAAGGCTCACGCACATTATGTATAAAATATAGATAAGTTATATATCTATAATGTGATGTATAATCACTACATCTGTCTGTCTGTCTGATTGCTATAAATATCAAGAACTACTGAACGAATACTGACTACATGACCTGGGGCGCAGGACGGCCAAGATTTCAGCATTCTTAAGCCAGCCTTGGCGAGTGGAAGCCAATACCAACGTATAGGCAGCTTATTTGTACACATGGTTTAGAATAAAAGTGAATTTATGATTTTTAAGTCATCCCTGAAATGCTGCCTCCCGTAACTCTTTGTGGTGTTCCCCTGAATCGTGTCACCCAATTCAAATTTTTGGGTTACTGGATCACGGATGACCTAAAAGATAATGTTGACATAAAAAGAGAGCGCAGGGCTTTGGCTGTCCGCTGTAATATGCTGGCTCGGAGGTGCGCACGCTGCTCTAACGAAGGTACAATAACGCTATTAAAAGCTTTCTGCCAATCCTTCTTCACTTGCAGCCTCTGAGTCTCATATGCGCAGCGGTCAGATGGCGCATTGCGTGTACAATGCAATAACGCCTTCTTTTCTGCAGTGCTTCCGGTATGTTCGCGGAGAGGGCAACGGATGGTTTCTAAGTGATCCTGCGCAAGCGTACTGCGTCGCTGCTGAGCCGCCTGCGTAGATCAACTAACAGCATCCTGAATATTTTTACTTACCGATGGGACTCTCCGCTGCTACACCAGTGGATGTGGTTGCATGCGGACAAGCAAATAGGTGGATAGTGGTAGCGGTTGAGAACCATGACCCTTATACAATAAATGTTCTAATTTGAATTTGCCTTGCTTTGCCTTGTCATCTCTCGCTGTCATTCGCCTAGCTGGCCGAGTGAAGGCGAATGCTATCTTGTGGAGCTAATTTGACGTGGCTTGTCACAATTCGCAGTCGCTCGTGACTACTCGTCTCACTTCGGAGCGAGTCGGTTTTTCTGTACAAAATAAAGGTGCTCCTCTTCGCTCAGCCAATAGTGTTCACACGTTTCTCCATATTAAATGATGCAATTCAAAAAAATTTAATGTAATTGTTCTTGTTCGATTTCTGTGAATACTCAGCATCCATGCTGTTTTACGTGTTTGCTGACCCTTTGTCAGTATTTAAGCGCAAGTTACCTTCACATTTTAAATAATAATAAAATTAACTCTAGTAGCATTATAGAATATAGTATTGTATGTGTATTTAAATATGTATTAATCTGTTGTTTTTCCGCTTTTGTTTTTAATTTTCAATTCATGTAAAAAATATATTATCAAAGTAATTTTTTTTAAAGCATTGTGCAACTATGTCAGCGCTTTTGTAGTGAAATTGAATATATATATAGTGAATTGTCATATGTATCAGTCTTGGCCTCATGTGTAATTTTTGTTGATTGTCAAATACATATGAGCTTGATGTGCCTAATATAATAATAAATAAGTAAATCCACCACCCTTTGTCTTTTTTGTCCTTTTCTTACAAGTTTATTGCTATATACACTGACATAATAATTGTAGGTGCTCATTAAACAAAAAGCAGCAGTTGTAATAACTTCTACGTCGTCCATATCGTGTGGGCAGCTCCGTAATACTAGTAACACTAGTCGCGTATCAATTTTATGCGCTGGCTTAGGGCGCGTGTACACGCTGAGAAATTCCACGTGTCTTCTACAGAAAAAATGAGAATGGTCTTGTACACGACAAAAACTTTGTCGGATCTAACCACGAAAACGTGTCGTGTCTGTTGCAGACGAGAAAATGATGAGTATGTACACGATACATGCTATCGGACAGACGTGTGTAGGGTAAAATGTGTCAGTGCATTACAAGTCTTCCAGGAAGAGGGAAGAAATATGTTGTTCTATATGTTGACTACTAAGCAACACCCGTCCACGCGCATAAACGTTCATTTACTGACAATGCACCTCACCCCGCCCCATACAATAGCGGCAGAGCGTGTCGTGTCGGGGGTAGACAAGATTTTTTCTTGTACGGCGTCGAAGTAGTGTACATAGTTCGTGTGTAGAAACGACACGAATTCTTGCACAGACCCGGCTTTTCTTAGCGTGGACACGCGCCCTTTGACTACATCAGGAATGACTTACTATAATATCATAACTTTAAAGTATATTTACTCTTTGGGACCTAAAAACCCCTGTCGTGCCGTGCGCTCCGAGTGGGTGCCGAGTCTAACTGTGCCAAAATAATAATACGCCATTTCAACCCATTAATTTCAGTTTAGCGGCCATGTTTGTTGTTCGAAGAGCGCTCTAAATTTTCCAGTAAGGCATCGTGCAGCATGCGAATAACACTGTAAAGTACTTTAGAGTTTTGTAGAACGGTAGATGGTGTAATAAGGTCACATCTGAAAAATGACGTCTTTTCAATAGTGGGGCTTAATGATTCTACGAATGAAATTAGTCGTTGACTTCTTGTGCTTAAAAAGAGTTATTAAATTTCTCATATACACAGACATATATCTAGATATATGCCGCAAGAACAGCAATTTGTATGAAAACCAAGCGTGCCACATTTTGTGTTCCCACTATGACGCCACAAGAACTATTTAGTGATGAAAGCCTCCTTCCGCTCGGTCGATTGATTGAACGGAATACGCGTAAACACGCGTATTCCACTCAATTAATTCCCTGGACGAACTCTTTGACAAGTAGCTCTATTACTACTAAGTAATTTGGTAGTGTTTTTTTTTACATCACGTGAGAGGCAGATATCTCTGCTCCACCTGATGTTTTTTTAGCCCTGCACTAGGGAAACCCTGTGTCGCGGGTGCCATGGACACACACATAGACAACCACAAATGACAGCCAAACTCAAGAGAGAAATAAATGTAGACCGTACAAATACATACCGGCCCGGGAATCGAACCCGAGACCTCTACGTGTCAGGCCAGTATGGTAACTGTTCGGCCACGGAGGCAGATGTTAAATGGAATGTGGAATCTAAACGTGAAGGAACCTAGTGCAGTGTTGATACCTACCGCGCTAGCCATCATCCTGCGTTTTTTTTATAACAGCTTAACACGCCTGTCCAAGACAATTACAGTGCCACTCAGAGCTTTAAATTGCAAATTAAATAAATATTTAATTTAATTTGCAAATAAATAATTTAATTTCACCAGCACCCTTACGCTTCAAAACTGGAACACAGTAATGCTGACATTACTGCTTGGCGGCAGAAATGGTTAAGATGGCAGTACTTCTCAGGACGAACTCTTTCACAAGAATATATGTCTACAAGATGCCTCTTCACATGTCGTTTGAAGGGCCACATATAGTAGTAGACGGAGAGAAATGTGCGCCGGAAGGGAGTTCCATTTGTCCTATTTAAAATAAAACAAATTACTTTTTATTAATATGAAATATGTGTTATGATATGAGATTTAGGTTAGTTTAAATTAACTCTGTGATAACTAGGCCTTTCAGTATCTTTGCAAAAAAAATATAGAGACTCGTTGTGGTCTCGAAAATCCTGGGGTAAATAAGACGTTCGAGACTGTTTTAAAAGTAGGTTTAGTACTTTAACAACATAAATTATAAAATGAAAAAAATATTTAAGAAAGTTATATTTTCATTTACAGGCTGCCTTTCCACCAGAGATGTGCCAGGTAGCTAGGCGGTGAGAGCATGTGCAGGGGCGCGGTGCAAGGACGCGTTACGGACTCTTTTCAGCTTTGCGCGGGCGGGGTACGGTGTGGTGGGGTGAACGGCGTCGATGTGTCAATGTCAGTTAGTGTCATACTTTAGTAGCTCTTTTCCTACACCGTTTGACACACATTCCTCATACACATCTCTCGCTATTTTTAACCGACTTCAAAAAAGGAGGAGATTCTCAATTCGACTGTATGTTCTTTTTTTTTGTAGGTAAGTTACGCGATAACTCCGGTATTTGTGAACCGATTTTCATGATTCTTTTTTTTGTTGGAAAGGGGGTACTTCCATAGTGGTCCCATTTCATTTTGAAGAAAATCGTCCACCTCGAAGGGTGGCTGTTCACGCATGAAGATTCATTTTTATAAATAGCGCCTAACTTTAATTTAGGAACAATTACTTTAACGGTTGGTTTTGCTATTTCTCCAATTCAAGGCGTTTTTCTCTCGATATACTTTGAGTAGTGTCGTAGTGAGAACCTATTTTTATTATCTCCAGTATCACGTCCTGTATAGTGGCGAGCTAGGGGATATTTCAATGAAACTTAGCAAATAGACGTAATTCCACGTACTTTTGAGGTCGGTTTTTTTAGTACTCTGTACTGAGATTATGTATGTACAAATACTTAGCTCCGCTAACCCTTTTCCACCGGAGCTGCGCTAAGCGAAGCTAGGAAAATGAAGTAATCCTATTGGTGGATTTGTTCCTTGCACATCGCTTCGCTACGTCGCACATCTGTGGTGGAAAGGCAGCCATAGTGGGATTAGTACAGTTAGAGAGCACCTTGTGACGGTTTGACCTCCTTACATCGTCATCCCGGCTTTTTATCGCCTTTCTCCGGTTCCTGGCCACTCGTATTTAAATTGATACGATTGAATTGTTCCATAGCTCTTTTGCCTCGCATTCTGATTTTGTTTCGTTCCGCCGTCTGTCCCTGCTCGATCGCTACAGCGTTCGGAGCTGGTTAAAATTCAATCGCGTCTAATTTTATAATCACTAATAATCGAAATCCTGTGCCAACTTTAATAAGTTTATAACCCCTCCAGCCTTATCATGTACCCATGAATACGTATCTGTAGTTCAGTATATCTCGGCCCTTTTGGGGTAAGTGTAATTAATATCCATATATTCAACGTCATTAAGTTAGGAAATGTTTCATAATAATGTGCCTGTTTTCTATATATACCTTTTCTTTCCTTAACCAACTTGAAATAAATTTGTGGACCTGAAGTTTTCTGTTTTACTGTCGTGAACCTGGTCATGGCTTGTTAGGGTTACAACCCTTTCAACCTGATTTTGTTCAACTTACACAAATCATACTAAGGACGCGTTCCCATTACGTCGTGACGACAGATAGTTGTGCTGTTTAAAGTGTCGCGGCTTGTATATTTAAATGAAGTTGTTCACACAAAGAACAACACGATTAACTGTCACTTCACGACTTTTTGTTGTAAATTTATTTTACCTGTGGAATAAATGATTCTCTGACTTTGACTATAGTACACTAGCTGCTACATTGCACAACGCCTTATACTCCGCTTTCTCAATCTCTTGTTTACACATCTGCAACTTAACATTTGCACCTTATAAAATTATAATTAGTTACGGATCTAGATTTAATGCTTTGATTTAACGATTGTTACACAAATTAAACAACGGTAATAACGTATTTAGTTGATTGTAATAAAGTTCTTAATGTTTTGGCGAACGGTGTTAAGTCGGTAATATTTTTAAACTGAAGTTTGGAAAACATTTCGTTTTAAAGTGCGGTTGGGCAACTTTACGATCTGGGCCTCAGAAAATCTATGAGAGATAAGTATATAGAGATTAACATTCTTACCTTTCTTCTTCTTCTTTCTTACCTTCTTTAGAAATAAACTAGCTTTTCTTGATAGTCGTCTTCACAAAGTCAAAAAATCATTTAAGGGGCAATGTATACGCTTCTATAATAAGATTCCGGTTGATATACAAAATTTGCCTTTCACGAGGTTTAAAACTATAGTGAAACAAAAACTTTATACAACTTCTGCGTACCTACTTGGATGACAAAAATCCGTGGTAGTAACCCGTTTAGCTCATGGAGGTAGTCTCGATCTCTGATGTTGCAAATAAAAAAAATATTGTAAATGTTATTTACAAAGAGCAACCCCTAGAGTTTCTTGCTCATTCTTCTCAGGGGAATCTGCCTTACGAATGAGCGGTAGAGTTTAACCATTGTGACGATTTCAAGTGTAATAATGCTTACCTATGAAATAAAGATTATTTTGAATTTGAATTTGAATACCTACTTAAATATTGCAGCCTCTAAGCAGTAATCTAAGCATTACTGCATTTTGGTTTTGAACGGTAAGAGTGCTGGTGGAACTACAGGCACACTGAACTTTTCAAGTTTATGTCTCAAGGCGATGGTAGCAATGGCGGAAATCTTTGTGATTTCAAAAATTAATTCACTCATATAACAATTAGTGAAGCATACCAGCTACATCAATCTAATGTAGTAGGAGAGTTAAAAATGTTATATTTTTTACATAACATGAACTCAAATTATACAGCCTGTTATTTAAAAAAAGAATAAAGGTAAGGAAAGCCGACATTAATCCATCGGGCTGGACCCGCGGGGGGCAGACAGGTGCGTGTAAGAGAAAAAAACATAAGAACGGGCAGGTTGGTTTTTAGTATTGTCGTTTTGTGATAGTTGGCGTTGATTTTAGTTTGTTGGATTAATTATTATTACTATATCTAATGTTATTATTATGTTTTTTTAAAATACATTTAATATATAGTTTACTTTTAGTAAAATTTTATATTAAGTTTTTAACAAAAGATACGTATAACTTTGTTGCAGAATTTGATGTACACGAACAACCCTATTGAACTTCAAATTAACTTTTCTATATAAAAAACGACTTTAGAAGTTCATCCCCTAGTTTGCCACTTTTAAGGGTGGAATATTTTCTTCAAATTTAAATGGAAACAATGCTGAGGTATCCTCTTTCCATCAAAAAAAGAATCATCAAAATCGGTTCACAAATGCGCGTAACATACATACGAAAAAAATTATACAGTCCAATTGAGAGCTCCTACTTTTTAAAGTCGATTAAAAATAATTGAATATAATAGTGGTCAAAAATCGTGATATTCAGTTTAATAAAACTTAAAAAAAAATTACAACATGTATTGTTGTTAAATTAAAAATGTCGTCCATAGAGCCCCCTAGACGCACGGGTGAAGTCTGCACTGCTGGCAGACATGCTGACACTGGTAGGTCTACCGGCCGTGCCCATGTCCAAAGGAGAGTCTTAAGATCTGTTAAAAACATTATTGCATTATAAGTAAATTGAAAATTGTCATTTATTACTAGTAACATTTGATTACTTTTTTGAGATTGCTATACTTACTTACATAGGAACATACTTTTTTCAGATCTATATCCAGTATATTTATTTTTTTTAAATAAACCAACGTTTACAACTAGCCCGAAACCTTGGTTAGTTTGTAAAAATTAATATACCTACACGATTTAGATCTAAAAAAGTTGTATTTCGAAAGTCGAATTCGGGTTTTTTTTAGTAGTTACATTTTTTACACGAATTAATTTTTAGTTTATGTATATTACGTTGTGCGTTTCTTGATTATTTGTTACAATTGGCTTTATAAATAAATAAATAATAATAAATAAGCCAAACTCGCAACTGCGCTATGGTATGCGCGACAGTTACACATCGAGTATATGACCAGAAATAGAGACGAAATGTCATTTAATTTGTGTGAAAACTGCGCTTCGATTGGGCAGCCCGAATTGACGGGTGTCGTCAATTGTTTCACTTCAAATCGATCAGTTAACTTGAGCTTTGCTATAATCGACGAAAATTGCAAAATTACATATTTAATATTTAATTACCGATGAAATTTGATTCCGTTTGTTCTGTAATTAATTGTTTTGCTGTTTTTCCCCACACCAGTGAAAGGAAAAGCACGCCATTGTTAGAGATATTATCTTTATTACACTAAATGAAGAACATTTTTGGAATATACGGAGACGTAAACACATGTCAGTTGTTGGCGGCTGACTATATTTCAGTGCAAACGAGAATAATAATAATAATAATTTATATGTGATGAGTTACCAGGACTTATTTCGTCTCTATTTCTGGTAGCAAACTTTTGCTCTTCGTTGAAACTCACTGACGTTGCACTAGACATTATATGTAAGAAAAAGGTAAAAGCGGAGCTAATGTTTTAAATGTTTATTATAATGTATTTAATTTGTATTTTAAGAATTTAGTAATGATGAAATGTGACATCATCGATTTGGATGTATATCTGTAATGATAAAATGTATTTGCATTAATGAATAAATGAAATGACATGAAAAAAATTACAAACAAAAATTAATGGACTGTCTGGGAAACCCGAGGGCCGACAGCATTAGTATAACCATACAAAGGGAGAACGCTGCCAGCATCTAGGGCACTTTGCCGCGGGGACCCAATTTAATTTATATTATTTTTTAAATCCTGCTTTTACTTTCTAGTATTTAAGCTTTTATTGTGCCTTATCAGTATATTATTAAATAAAAAAAATGATTTTTAAACATACATACGCTCATGTTGCCTGTCTCTCACTGGGGTAGGCAGAGACTATGGGTCTCCACCTGCTACGCTCCTGAGAAACCTCCTTCGCCTTCTCTACTACCATCAATCTTCATACATGCCTATACAGTTTATTTAAAATTGTACAAGCATATTTATTCTTTCAAGGATCCCTAAAAACGTGTACGGTATTCTTAACAACAAAAAGTATAAAAAAAACAGTAGATCTCGCACCGCGTTCGACGCGGGCGCAGCGTAGTCCGCATGGTAGAAGGGCGGAACCAATCGCTTTGCGCTCATGGACACCTATGCAGTCATGATCTTGGAACTTGATACAAGTGAATATCAGGTAAAGTTTGCGATGTAGGTAATTACGCCTGGATTTAAATACTGGTTAAAGTGCAATTACACACAATGGTAAACGACTGTCTGCTCGGTTTAACAATTTACTGACGTAAAATGGAGATGGAAAATTTGCCATATCCACACTTTTTTTTTTATTAAGAGGCCACACCACCTCAACTTGAATTCAAATGTTTCCCGCTCTAATATGGTTAATTTTGCTTGGGTCGAGCGGCAGGGTCACTGGCTTCATTTTAGTATTTATTTTTTTAAAACGAAATTAATGCCCTTCCAAAATGTATATCTATACTATACGTGTTCTATTTAGTTTAGTTGATATAAAAAACATTGGTATATACATTGACTTACAATTATATGGACGTCGGGTCCGCGCTAAAAAGTGTCCGAACTTATAGGGCGCTAAAATCGTATACAGAGCGTCATTCACGCTTTAGTCTTCGTTTGTTCGACTGATAGCGAAGCAATCAAAATTAGGCAGTGCTGCGATGACATTACAATTTAAATTCAACGTTTTAGCTTTTTCATATTCCTTTACATGTCACTACGTTTAAATAGGTTGACTTGGGACATTTTTTCGTGGTTTTTGTATTAGACCCGTCGTCCATTTATTTGTAAGTCAATGGGTATATACAAAGTTCCTATTGAGTACAACGGTTTCCTTGTCTCTTATTCGACGTAAGTAGCGTTTTTTTTTTCTGTGGTGACTTGAAACTTTTAGGAAGCGTGTTTTCACACCGTATAGTAATCACTGTATGTCTTCAATTTTAAGGTCATGAGGAATCAACCAAAGCCATTTGAGGTAGCATAGACTCTTGAATATGGACTTGCTCTTGACCACTACTAGGCCTGGAGTAAGGCGAGGATCTACGATGGAACGAGTTCGCCCAGAAGAATGACGAAATGCGCTTAATACGCCTGAAGGGAATATCGACCAAGTCAGGGTGATATCTCGCGGTACGTCTGGATGTCCGGTGGTAAAAGGGCGGAATGAGCTGATGAGGCTCATGGGCATATACACCGAAATATATTCTGTAGAAAACCGAGAGACAGGCAGCTGGTCTAAACTATATAGTTTAGATTCTAGCTTATATATTGTAAACTCATGAAAGAAGGAAGAAAAAAGGGGGTTTCAGCTAGAACGAACAAGTCGTGCGCCTGATGGTACACTAAATGCCTGTCCATAAAAGTTGCGATTTGAAGGGTACTGCCAATGCGCCTGTCACCCTGAGACATAGATGACAAGTCTCGTGTGCCTGTAATTTCACCAGTACCCTTACCCTTCAAAACCGGAACGTAGTGATACGAACATTACTGCTTGGCGGCAGAAATAGGTAATGTGGCATCATCTCCCTGGACGACCTCTTTCACAAGAAGCTCTACTGTCGCTAAAAACAAAGAACTACAAAGTTTGCAAACAAAGGTTTTCAGTCAGTGCATTCTACTCGTTGTGACGTACGAAGCCCAGACATAGACACTCAGAATAGGGCTAGTTCATCAGTAAAAAGTCGTTCAGCGAGCTCGAAGTATCTCATAAGGATAAGATTCGAAATAAAGTTATCCAACGGAAAACCAAAGTCCTCGAGATGGCAGGTAGAATTATATCTGTCGAAGAACCGATAACCGATGGGTGAAACGAGTTCTTGAGTGGACACATGACATGCCTCGGCAAACGTGGAGTGACGGGCGAAGGGCTACTGGCAGCAGATTTTCATATATCTTGCAGCAGGTGGATGCCACAAGTTGCGGACCGGGCGAAATGGCGCACATTTTCGTTTTTGTTTTCCGGAGGAAATTTATTTATTTATTTATTTATTTATTTCAGGCAACTAGGACCCATAGATACATACCTTACAGACTAACATACATATAATATAACAATAATATAATAAAACAATAACAGAAATATTAAATAAATACCTTACGGACTAATCATAAATACAATATAACATGATAATATACATATTACACTATTTATTTACACGTATGTACTTCGACGTGTGACGCAACGTGAGTGTCCGGTAGCCGTCCTCGGAAACGCCGGTATATGACACCCTTCGGCCAAAAGTCTTCTCTCATGAAGGTCGACAGGTGTTGAGTTGGTACTCGCACCACAAATGAATTAAAATTCACATTGTGGCGCGACTCCAACCGCTCGACCCTCAGGTTTGCATTGGCCTTCACTCGCATGTACTCCACAATATCCGCAGACTTGGTGGAGTAATGAAGACGCGACACGTATAACAACGTCGTCGGTACCGCTGGACGCAATAAATGATTCGGGCCAGTCAGGGCGGTGCCACTAAGGTTTCGGCTGATGTTCTTTTTTTTCTTTTCCACCTTTCGAAAGCCGTCCTCGTCGCACTGATCAACACGTCTCGGTGGTACTGACGACGCAGCTCCAGATACGAGTTTCTTTTTCAGTTTTCCCTTCATTGGTTGCCTGGGTTGTGGTTGTGGAGTACTGGGTCGGGCAGCGGCAACAGCTGCGTAATCACGTGAAGGGGTCGTCTCCGGCGGGGCGGGGTGCGGGGAAACGCGCGCGGCAACAGCGCCAGAGGTCGGTGACACATGCATGTGAGCCGACTCAAAACTGCTGAAAGAAGCATTTTGCGCCCCGCGACAAGTGTTCACGTTGCAGGCCTCAGGTGACCTACTTACCGAAGCCGCACTACTAAGTAATGCAACTTGGGCACGCAACTCACTGATGGTGTTGTCTGAGGCCTCCAACTTACACTGAACTTCAGCAAGGCTTGCTTTTAGGGACGTGATGTCCTTCAGCAGCCTGGTGACGTCGACGTGGTCGAACGTGACAGGGGGCAGCTTATGCAGCTCCTTCGCCACGAATGCAGGGACGTCGTCTGGGTCGGTCTCCTTGAACAACGTAATGATGTCCTGGAGACTCTTCACTCCTCCATCTCTCCGACGAGACGGCATCTGCTCGGCTTTGCCAAACGTCCGGAAAAGCAGCGCCTTGCCACTGCAAATCTCTTCTTCTTTGAAATTTGACTTGCAGATCTGCGCGATGCTGACTTCGTCCATGGTATCTATGGCGTGTTGTATAAACGCCAACAGTTCGTTGGCTATGAGTTGCTGAGAACCCATAGTCAATTACGTGCAGCGGCTATTGCCGCGCGAGTCGCGAATTATTATAATTCTTATTGTGTAGGAGCACGTCCGAATCCGAGCGTGCATGGAGCACGTCCGAATCCGAGCGTGCACCGCACCACAATGCTTTATGCATTTCCTCGAGCCCCGGATGACTCAAGGATTATGTGGGAGTAGTTCGTCTCAGCCTTTGTCTGGTTTTTATTACATTTACGGACCGAATAAACGCATATGGCGTGTATCATTTTTGAGGGTGTTTTGTAAGAACTTATTGCGTCTTCTTTTATCTGTACGAACTTTCTGATAAATCGCCATATATTTAATATTACAGCTTTTTGCTTGGTTTTTTATAATACCAAATAACGAGATAAACAAGTCGTGCGCCTGGTGGTAATATCTTGTCCATAGCAATAGGGCTCCATGTGAAAGAGTTCGTCCAGGGAAGTACTGCCATCTTTTTCTGCCGCCAGGCAGTAATGTAAGCATTACTGTATTCCAGTTTTGAAGGGTAACGGTGCTGGTAAAATTACAGGCACATGGGACTTATCAACCTATGTCTCAGGGTGACAGGCTCAGGTGGCAGTGCCCCTCAGATCTTTGTGTTAAAGCTCTGAGTTGCAATGCAACTGTTATTGTGACACACGACTAAAACTACTCGATTTTCCATTGGAGTTTACTGAATGTGGTGACAAATTGTGTAATGATTCTAGTCATAAGTTATTGTTAAATAAAATGTATTGTGATATTGTGGGGGTGCTAAGAGCTGCGGCTGAGTGTACCTACAGGGAACCCGGGCGGAATAACCATAGACGTGTGCCAGGGTGGAATCGACACGTCAGTGCCGCTCACGGTTGGGCTCGACTTTGTTTTCAAGCTTGGGTGTTGTATGGGAAACCTAAGTGTGGGGAGGTTTACAATAACATGCGCGACTCTAGAAAACATTTTAAGGCCAAATTAAAA
>NW_020655519.1:0-11492 GCF_003589595.1 Hyposmocoma kahamanoa | reverse complement strand
ATCGAGTTAATTGGTACGTAGCACTAGTTTTCTGTGATACCAAACAAAAAAAAATTAGCCAGGGTTGGTGTTTTCAAAAATATGTCAAACTACAGGGTACCCATTCACGCTATTGATTTTATAGAAAAATCGTTCACCAACAGGTGCTACATATGTGAATGGTTTAAAGAATAGATTACACCAACACTTAAGTTTCAACTAATTTACTAAATATTTTTAAACTATAATGTCAAAGTGACATGTTGTACAAGAATGGTGAAATTACCAAGGAGAGAAGATAAATTTTGTTTTTGTTTTGGTATTTAAGAGATCTACCAAAAAAAATGTGTTACAAATTCACAGCTAACCCGAGGCTCTTAAACATGGACTAAAAAAGGTAAATTAAAAAAAATGTTCACTGAGTAATGATGTGTCTTTTCATTAAATATGATACTATGATACTTTTTTAATATTGTAACAGTATGGAGCGCGACGTAGCAGGTATCATTTAATGAAGAGGCAGGCACTTGTTTATAAGCGTAGCAATTAGTTACATACAACCTAAAGGGTCTACAAAAGCAAGTGTAGCGAATCGCTACAAATCCCTTTGTTTATTTTATAATATAGCCTTTTTTAAGCTTAGTTTTATATTTAAATTCTAAATTTAAATGTGTTTGCAAGTTTTTTGTTTGTAAGTACATTTGCTTCGCCTTGCTCACTACAGTCTGCTACAGCAAGTATATGAGGATCTACGGCTACGTAGCTGGGGGTAGCTACGAAACCTATCCCTCCTATATCTGTTTCACAAGTAGAAACAGGCGTACCACACTAACTCCGATTCTTACGGAGGTTTAGATCTTGATTTGGATCAGGCTCTTGTTGAGGACACAATGTAAAATTCTTGCATACTTTGACAGGGCATTCTATTTTGATCCCAATGCCAACTAGCGGAACTGCGAAGTAAATAAAATTGTTTTGTGATAATTTATGGTGTTACAATACGTTAACTAAAATAAAAATTTAAATTATGATGCGTATGATTTTTTAGGTTCATAATTATGGTACTAAAGAAAAGAAATAATATGGTAATTACGGATAATGTAAATGAAAAGTAAATAATAGAGGAAATTTTCTACTTCTCGAATTCTTACGAATCCGGGTTCGCACCCCTGACTTTTTTTGGAATTTATAAGCCAAAGTTAGTTTGAAATTTACTATGATCTTTCGGTGAAGGAAAACGTCGTAATGAACTTTACACGTCAAAGAGGGTTCACAAACTTTGAAAAACGTGCCAAGTCCCCAACCTGCTTTGGGTCGGGGGCTACAAGTTAATAATATAATTGTTAATAACAGTTCTTTCATTATTATATTTTTTATCGTAAACAAAAATTATTATATTCGTAGCTTATCTACCATTTGAATCGGCCAGTTATATTACAAATAATTACAATTCGTTTTATGATGAGAACTAAATATTACAATAACGATGTGATATCAATACTTAATCATTATTTTCCTAATCACACATGACAATTTTGTGGGTTGACAATAAGCCTAAATACCTCCCCTCGTTTTTGTATCGCACAAATATCAGTAATGTATTTTGAATGATCTCGCCACCTGAATGTCGTTACTTCTGATGCGCCCGTTATTTTACATCCCGTTGATATTACGTATTTTACGACGTCTGTGGCCTTTCGTTGCACGGTGGGCGCTAGATGAGGAAGGCTTGGGTTCATTTTCCGGTAGGACTAATTTCGTAAACACGTTTTTCTAATTTGGTTCTGGGTGTCGATTCTGAACCTTATGGTAACTCTGTTGTCGATCGATTCGATTAGATATCGTACGATTTCTTTTAATTTTTATTCACAATAACCGAATCGAACGTCAAACTGTCGTAACCGAACCGTAATGACGTCACACTCGTACGATTACTCGAACTTCTCGACCGGCAAAGGCTACAAACGTTATTTAGGACATAGTTATCGAATGAAAGTTAGCGAACGTCCTATTGTTTACAAAGCAAGAATGTAATATGGAAATCTTTTATCATTTTAAGTGAAGTCTGGATTTTGTTCTTTTTTTTATAATATCAAGTGACGGGATGAACAAGTCGTGCGCCTGATGGTAATCTACACGCATGTCCATAACAGTTGCAGTGCCACTCAGAGATTCAAATCGGAAATATCTGAGGGGCACTGCCACTGCGCCCGTCACCCAGAGACATAAGTTGACAAGGCCCATGTGCCTGTAATTTCACCAGTACCCTTACCCTTCAATGTCAAAGTTAAAGTCAAAGCTTATTTATTCCATAGGTAAAATAAATTTACACTTGAAAACGTCATATTTAAGCTACTGCTCGTTCACTACGCTGACCTCCCTGAGAAGAACGAGCAAGAAACTCTAGGGATTGCTCTTTTCAAATAAACTTAAATGCTATGGAGTACATTTTGAATCAAATTTGTGTGGATTCTGGAGCCATGTCGTCTTTCCATACATCTTTATCTAACACGTAGTCTTCAATTTTGTAATATGATTTTTCGATCAAAATATTTTTAATGTAGTTTTTAAATTTAGGAAATGATAAACTTAATATATGCTCCGGAATCTTATTGTAAAAACGTATACAGTTCCCCATAAAAGGTTGTTTACCTTGGTTAAACGAAATCGTGGTACCATGAGTTTTAGCTCTAAGGTTAATATTATGGATATCTTCTTTCTTATTGAGATTATGTATATTTTTACGGGCATATAAAATGTTTGAGTAAATGTACTGTGATGCCACAGTCATGATACCAGTCTCCTTAAACTTTTCTCTGAGAGAAACCCGAGGGCTTAGACGGTGCACAGAACGAATCGCTCGTTTTTGCAACTTCAAAATCGGAACACAGTAATGTTCTAACATTACTGCTTGGCAGCAGAAATAGGCAAGGTGGCAGTACTTCCCTGGACGAACTGTTTCACAAGGAGCTCTACTGAAAAATGTTCATTTCTACATGGGTCTTTAAAGTCTTAAATATGTACATAAAAGGATTTTAATTTTTCTTATAATCTATTTCACCGACCAACTTCGTAAACGCTGTTGGATAACGTTGTCGTATAGGAATCCGAAATAAACGTTTTACTCGGAATGTTCTGAATAGCTCAGAAAGCGCCTTTCCGTTTGAGAAATATATCCAATCGAACGATTCGGTTAAAATACCGAAGAGTTCTGAATCGGGGCCCTAGTCTGATTGTCGGAACACGAACAAGATTCGTGTCGTGAAAGTTATTATAGTCATAACCACACATTTATCGGTTGCCTCGCACAGCTGACAGCCATGCATTGGTACCGCCCATTTAATAAAGAGTTTTTCAACAAGAGCTTTGTTATAAATTTAGATGACAATGATTAAAATTTTTATTGTATTAAAAAAGTAAGGTTGGCAATTATGAATGAAAAATGATATCTGATAAATACCCACCACGACCACAGTTACAGATGTCAATTCTTTCATCAAAGTTTTTAATCACTTTTTGACAAAATGGTGGGTGTATTTCGTTAATCATTTCACGAATTTTGAGTTTTAAGGCTGCAATCGATTCGATTGGCTCCGTATAGACTCTGTCTTTAACATAACCCCATAAAAAACAATTCAGCGGTGTTAAATCACATGATCCAACCGCTGAACTTAACGGCTGAATTTCGTGAAATTATGCGATCGGGAAATTTGGTTTGCAATAAATTCAATTGTTTCGGTGGCTGGGTGACTTTGGCTGTGTGACCCTTTATTATGATTTAACCGATAACAGAATGACATCTCATTCCAGCCATTTTTCGTTGAGCATTAATCCATGAACCGCTATGAACGCATCTGCGTTACAACGGCGTTAAACAAGGCTCTCACGGTGCGCGGCTGCGAGCTCGTGGGAGGTGATCAGTAAAATCACGGACTGTCGAAAGCCGACATTAGGGGTCGTATTCTAGAACTCTACTTAATGCTCAAGTCAGGATTTGAGTATGGTTTAAAGCACTCGAAATCATACTCAAGTCCCTGCCATTAGGGTCGTATTTCCAGTGCTTGTGTTGCCAGTGCAAACCTTGGCTTGAGCATTGAATAGAGTTCTAGAATACGACACTAAGACTGCTTACAGATCGATACCTCCAATAAACACTACGCCAAGTTAATGTTTGGTTATTTTCTGTTTTTTTTAACCTGTAGCCTACGTAGTACTTACTTATTACTTACATTTATATATACTAATATTACACAACACACTTACATATATATATTTTTTTGTTTTTTAAATAACGCACACACTCAACATAGCCCCGCACTAGGGAAACTCTGTGTCGCGGGTGCCATGGACACACACATAGACAACCACAAATTACACCCAAACTCACGAGAGAAATAATTGTAGGCCATACAACTATCTCTCCCGGCCCGGGAATCGAACCTGGGACCTCTACGTGGCAGTCCGGCATGGTAACCGTTCGGCCACGGAGGCAGTTTTATATATATATATATATATATATATATTATACATTTGTCTGATTTGTCGTGTTGTGACGCGTCAGAACATATTAAATGTGTGACACCGATGCCGTTATGACGCGCCACATACGTCAGACAAATGTAAATCCGGCTTTAGAACTTATTTTTACTTACACTATTTGCAAAATCCACCCTTTCTCGCTTTCTCGAATGTACAAGAAATAAAAACAAAATCTAAGCAGCAAACAAGATCCCTATGGTCTTATCGGTAACAATGTGTAGCGTTGGCTCCTTTGTGGGAATGCATCTTACTGTTGGTTTTGTGCTTCGTTTTAATAGTGCAGTGGCGGTTGGTGGATATTTCTGAAACCATCGTTAAACTGGGTCAGAAAAGTTTTAGACAGAACAGCTGTAGTACAACAATGTACCTCGCTCACTAATGACCTAACCAATAAAACTACCACAAAACCACTCTTTACTACACTCATTATTATAATGATTTCCTGACTCTAGCACGCGTGATCAATTTGCCTACCGTAATTATTATTTCAACCAGAGATGGGAAGTTGGTTAAAACCCAATCAATCTGCCCGGGTTTTAACTGGGTTTAACCCATTTCTGCCCAAAATCGTGGGCAAAAACGGTAGTAAAAAAAAGATTTGACAAAAAGTGACAACTCCACACAAACCCATCTTGCAATCCTGTGGATTCTCACTACTAGAGTACAATAGACACTACTTTACGATTACATTTTTATGAATATCGATTCTAGCGCTTATGATCCAATGATTTTCTGTATCGATTTATCTCAATACGATTTTCACGCGAAACTATTTAATAGAAAGGCAATTCAAATATATTCGAACGAATCTCGATTTACAACAAATATTTAAGTTATTTTTAACCGACTTCAAAAAAGGAGGTTCTCAATTCTGACTGTATGTTTCTTTTTGTATGTATGTTACGCGATAGCTCCGTGTGAGCCGATTTTCATGATTCTTTTTTTGTCGGAAAGGGGGTACTTCCATAGTGGTCCCATTTCATTTTGGAGAAAATCCACCTTTAAGGGTGGCTGTTCACGCATGAAGATTCATTTTTATAAATAGCGCCTAACTTTAATGTAGGAGCAATTATTTTAATGGTTGATTTGGGGTTTTCTCTCAATATACTTTGAGTAGTGAGAACCGATTTTTATTATCGTAGTGGATATTTCAATAAAACTTAGCAAATAGACGTAATTCGACGTACTTTTGAAGTCGGTTTTTTTAGTACTCTGCACTGAGATTATTTTACAAATAAATGTGAAAGAGCTTATCCAGAGAAGTACATAAAGCCATCTTATCCATTACTGCCGTCAAGCGGTAATATAACGGTGCTTTATTTTCCCAAACTCGTACGCTATAAAGATTGATTGTTCAGGAGATGACAAAACTTTCTATTTATTTTAAATTTCTTATCAAAGTTGTTAATTTGGATACACTACTTTAAGAATAGGTTAAGGCCAGGGTGTAATTTTGAAGGAAATATTTGTATGTACATTCCATTTTTTGCATTTCAGTCACTTTGTGTTTTAAGACACGAATTTGACAAAGTAAGGCAACAAAGATGTACTGCATTCCGGTTTCGAATGGTAAGGGTTATTAATTGCACCCGATACATGGGATTTGTCAACCTATGTCTTAGTGTGACGGATGCATTGCAATGCCCCTCTGGTTTTTACGATTTAAAGCTCTGCAATTGTTTTGGACAGGCGTGTCGCTTACCACCAGGCGTATGACTTGTTTGTCGCGTTACTTAATATAACAAAATTGAGGAGGTGAGGAACCGATCCTCATTAGGGATGTTTTTATCGACAAAATTGGCTGTTGTTACGGTCTTAAAAAATTATTGAAAATATTCTATATTCTTTTTTATCTATTTTCTTATTGAGGCTTTAGACACCTTGAGTGACTATGTCAGCCTCATGGGAGGGATAATGGGTTTCCTACTCAAGGGACATGTTCAAAAACTTGTACAAGTTTAGAGCGCTAATGCATACAGGCTCTCTGAGCCAACTATTAATTTGTACATTGCATAAACTTACATTCCCAAACATTATACCCGTCAGGGTTACGTTACGGTTACATTCCACCAACACATGATACATATCCTCTATTTTATTGCACGTACTGCACAATGGGGTTGGTTTAAAACCCATCATATGAAAGAATTTATTAGTTGGAGTGTGATTAGAACGCAGTCTAAAAGCCGATACAAGATATTTCCTTGCTGTATTGACAGAATTAAACCAGGATACCCACTGTGGATTACTCTGATTGGTTCTATACCATATTCCAAGGCCATATTATAATTAACTTAAATACATATCCTTTTTTATGTATGTTATTCAACATCGAGTATATAACCAGAAATAAAGACGAAACAACGGCCATCCATCCCTGGCAACTCTTCAGGCAAATGGGCCTTATATCACTTTTATATATCAACTCTCCTTTGCACTGAAATCGCAAATTTTAAAACTGAAATAGTACAGCGCCAACAACTGACCTTTGTATACGTCTCCGTATATTCCAAAAATATTCTGTATTTATTGTAATAAAGATATATTTAAAAATGGGGGCTGTTCCATTCGGTGGTGTGGTAAAAACAGCAAAATATCTAATTACAAAACGGAATCACATGTCATCGGTCACATGTTTCATCCATTATAGCAAAGCTCAAGTTAAACTGGACGATTTGAAGTAAAACAAAGGAGGACACACGTCAATTGTTTCGAATTCGGGGGCTGGCCAACCGAAACGCAGTTGTCACAGTAATGATTTGGTAGAATATTTTTCACTCGAATTAAATGATATTTCATCTCTATTCATACACGGAACATATAATATACATAGAAAAGGATATATTCAAGCATAAAAAGCAAAAAAAGATAATTTGACTTACAACAACAACGTGAAAGGCATCGAATTTGACCTCAGTTTGTTACGGCAGTTTTATCAAGACGCTTATTTATTGCCTATAAAATACGAATTAGTTAAATAAATTGGTTATATGCGTCATATAATATTTACACGAATGTCCTTCGACGTCATGTGGTAATAGTTTTAACTTTAACAACTAGGCAGGGCCAAATGTAACGGGTGTTACGTGACTAGAATGGCGCGTAGTTTAGCTCGATATCGTGACGAATAAAAAGTATAGTGGTTTTCGCGACTAGTTATTTCCGCATGCGAAGCATTTAAGCATACTACGAGTGTAATTACGCACGCGTAATTTAAATCATGTGTTGTAATGTCTCCGTTCGCCACACAAAAAGCGTTTTTGCATCTTAAGATGAAGAGAATTTAGATGAGGGCGGAGGGGCGCCACTCGCGTCCCGCAATTCGCATGTTTTAAATGAATATGAATAAAATAAGAACAGGCGGAGAAAATTTGACACATATTCGTCGTCGACAAGCGCCAGACGGCGACAGACGGGGCAGCGGTTTTCGTTAAGCCGCTGGGCCATTAGCATCAACATTATCCAGCCATTGGTTACCCGCCGCCCTTGCTAGGTCATCTGTCTATCTAGTAGGAGGCCGTCCCACTGAACGCCTTCCGGTTCGTGATCTCCATTCGAGAACCTTTCTGCCCCAGCGGCCGTCAGTTCTACAAGTTATGTGCTCTGCCCACTTCCACTTCAACTTGGTACGTTAGTGATTTTCGTTCTTTTACGGATCTCCTCATTTTTGATTCGATCACGTAGAGAAATGCCGAGCATTGTCTGACTGAGCTTTTTTAAGAGGCCCATAGTAAGTGACCGAGTCTCAGAGTCGTGGGTCATCGCTGGCAACGCGCACTGCTCGAAGACTTTTGTCTTCAAGGACTGCGGTATTGCGGCCAATTTGCATATTTTTGGATAAATGAGAATTTAATAACTAATAGAGCTTTAGTTGAAAACTAAAATTTACCAGGTTATCTGTAGTCCTTAAAGAGAATTAGAACAAAGTTAGATATTTTATTCTTAAATAAATGGATTTAGTTTTTCATTTTAGCTTGTTTTCTGAATTTTATACGATCTGATAAAGTGTAATACATTAGCACATTCTTTAGACAACAACATCCTTAGGGATGTTGTATGCGAACAGATAACCGCTGATTTACGCTTGTTTGATTAGGTTATTAAATTACCGAAGTGGAAACTCATAATACAACGCTAATTACGCGTAATTATCACTATTTCCGACAAAATGGCAACAAATAAAAATTTATGATTTTTAGGGTTTTCATCTGCGACTGTTTCAGAGTTACCACAATTTCAATATTAAAAAAAATATAAATATTTTATATCAGATAATTACAATCCATATTTCATATTTCAAATTATATTATTATCATATTACTTATATTTAAAATTTAGATAATTACAATTGTATTGACTAAAATCTACAGGTTAGTAACAAAATTACTTATGATCTAAGTGTTAGTAATGACTTAATAATGTTTATTTAATTTAATAATTTTTCTCTGAAAGTCGGTTGACTTGTTAAAAAAGACTCTCTGACTTGTTGTTGTTTCCGCAAAACAGTGAAAATGTTGAATCAATCGCTTTGGACTATATATTTTTATAGTAAAATCATTGACTTACAAATAAATGGACGACGGGTCTAATACAAAAACCACGAAAAAAATGTCCCAAGTCAACCTATTCGAAATTTAAATTGTAATGTCATCGCAGTATCGCGCTGTCAGTAGAACAAATGAAGACTAAAGCGGAGTTTGGCGCTCTGTATACGATTTTAGCGCCTTACAAGTGCGGACACTTTTTAGCGCGGACCCGACGTCCATATAATTGTAAGTCAATGAGTAAAATTGAGGATTTACACTGATTACTATACGGTGTGAAAACACGATTCCTAGAAATGTTCACGATAGAAAAAAAAAACACAAACTGACCTCGACATTTTACACGAAAACCGTATTCAATAGGTACTTTACATTATACCAATTATTTTTTTTTATATCAAGTGAACTAAATAGACTACGTAATACGATATACATTTTTCAAATGACTTTAATGTCAATTGTAAAAAATTCTGAAATAAAGCCGCTGGTCCCTGCCTCTCGACTCAAGCAAACTGAACTGTATTAGTACGAGAAAAAAATTTATTTCATCTTGAAGTCATGTCTGTGATTATCAGTAATTATCATTGTCTTACAATTATATGGACGTCGGGTCCGCGCTAAAAAGTGTCCGAACTTATAGGGCGTTAAAATTGTATACAGAGCGTCATTCACGCTTTAGTCTTCGTTTGTTCGACTGACAGCGAAGCAAGCAAAATTAGACAGTACTGCGATGACATTACATTTTAAATTCAACGTTTTAGCTTTTTCATATTCCTTTACATGTCACTACGTTTAAATAGGTTGACTTGGGATATTTTTTTCGTGGTTTTTGTATTAGACCCGTCGTCCATTTATTTGTAAGTCAATGTATAAAACTGGAGGAGGAGAAGGAGAGATTGCAAACATTCCAATTAGAGTAGTAGTTCAAGTTCAGAATTGGAAACAGATGAAATTAGACACATAGTCGTCTTACTTACTCAAACTCGTAAAAAAAATGCATCGTATATATAAATTTTGCAAGCTAATTTCACATCACATTGCCTTCATATATAACACACTGATTTTTACCTATTTTTAAAGTAATCCATCGAAATTCACACCCTTGATAAGAAATTTGAAGTAAATAGAAAATTTTGCCATCTTCTGAACAATTGCTCTTTATAAGATACCAGTTTGTGAAAGTAAGGCGACGATATAGGAAATGTATTTAATAAAATCTAACAATTTTGTTTCTTTTCATCTACAATTACCTACTATCTAGCAGTAAATATTAAACTTAATTACTTTATTCATATATTATCCGCTCACGCGATACATGCAGCCGTAGACGCATACCACACCTAGAGGTGCCGGTGATGATTTTATACCGATTTATCGGATATCGAAGTAAAAAAAGGTAAAAGAACTAATATTAATTGCTACTTCGGTAACTACTCTAGCAAACCACAAAGTTTTTAATGCCTGGGTCTGTCATTTAAAAAAAAATAAACAACTTCAAAGACACGTCACGACAATCGTGTGTGTTATTATTTGGGCTGGTGATTTCGGTGTTTATTTATTGAAAACATACCGTAAGTAGCGTTTTTTAAGTTTACCCTGAATATAAATGTTTATAAATTATACTTTAAGGAGTAATTTCATGGTAAACGTTAGAGTCACTCAAACGGAATATTATCATATTTATCCAAGTACACCAAAAATTTCATTAGTGCTTTTTAAGTGCAGGATTTGCGGTGTATTACTGCATTTTATTTGAGATGTTTTTGTTTACCAACATACATTTAAAAGCAATGCAGAATAATAATTTTTATTTATAAAAACTTGTATTTAAACTGAATGCTTTTCTTATTTGCGAAACCAAATAGCCGCCATTTTGCGGTAGGAGGAGCGCATCGCGTGAGCGGTTATACGTATCAATACGTACTTTGCAAACTTTATAGTAATTGGCCAGGTAAATATTATAATACTTAACAGAGGAAGTTTAAATGATGAGCATTGACAAAAAATGTTCTTTACCTCTGCCATCATTGGTTGCCTCTATATCAAATTGCGATGTCTGTTAAGGTGCATGTGTTTGTTATTGTATAAGTATATTCATAATTATCAGTATCAGAATTTAGATATATCCCTTGACAAACAGTATGTTATCCGGCGCGGGATACTTTTGTGCGTGAACTACCTTTCGAGTCCTGTACAATGGCTGGCATACTGTGCTCAGTATTTTTCAATTCACTAATAGTTAATAATAATGTACCCGATAGCCACACCATTATCCGGTCTCAAACTATGGAGTTTCCTGTAGGTACTTTGAGTACCAGAGCGACGGAATTGATTCCGGGACATAATCTAAAACACCCAAATTAGAACAAAGCTGCCTGTTAAGGGAAAGTTGTCAGTCAAGCGAATGCATCGCCTGTGCCGTCGTGTAGC
>NW_020655518.1:0-30648 GCF_003589595.1 Hyposmocoma kahamanoa | reverse complement strand
GATTTCATTATTTTCACTAACTGGAATAAATAGATTTAAATTCCTATTCGGTGTACCAACACATTTCTTTTTGTAATTTTGGTGAATTAAGTTTCTTCGATCTTGAAATGTATTTTACAAGCGTAATGTTAACTTGTATTGGACTGAGCACAGGCACACGAGCTGAATGCCGTGGGGCCGCAGTTCGGCATGGCTGGCTGCGATCTCTTTTCATTCCTGACGGGTGACGCTGATGACGCGGAACACCAGAAACAACTGTTGAGAGAGGAAAAGGAAAAAGCGATGTTTTCTGGCAGAAAGAGTAGGAGGGAACGCCGTGCCCATCGGTAAGTTATTCAACTTATTTAATTACTTTTTTCTAACTTTGCTACAATATCCACCTTTTTTGAAGTACCGTCATCAAGTACATATACACAGGGCTGGGCAAAATACATGCTACATCTTAATTGAAATACAAATTACAAAATACTTCCTTAAATGTATTTAAAATACAAAATACCAAATACTTTCTTGAGGTGTATTTGAAATACAAAATACAAAATACTTTCATGGGGTGTATTTAAAATACAAAATACAAATACAAATTACAAAATACTTTATTAGTATACTTATCGCGACATGTGGAAACCAACAATTTCCTTCAAAGGATTTCCTTCCACAATACATATCTTGAAAAAGAAGTTTTAAATATTCAGTTTTACCAGAAAAAAACTGTTAAACCAATACCACCATACTTCAGAGCACGAAGTACGTATAATTATTATTAATATTCCTATACATGTCGAATACTGTATATACGTGTAAATGCCATTCATAACATGTTCACAACACAAATTAGTCGCTCACGCGATACGTTATCCCTATCTACTGGGCCTATAAAGGATGCAAATGTGCAATTTAAACCAACCGCAAAATGGCGGCTATAACCCTAGAACCCTGCTACTCTAAGTTATAACCGCGAAAAGATGACTTTGACGTCTTTGACAATACCATGCACTGTTGCCACCTGCAAATGTGCTTCTACTGCATTGAATACGAGTATTTAAGATGTCGTGAGTGTTGTGTGTCGGTGTAGTGGAACCCTAGTGCACAAATAAGTAATGAAGATAAAGTGCGGGTAGTTAGAAAAACTCGCACAACTGGAAGATGCTGACACCCGCCTCTTCAGTCCTTGCGAGACCATGGACGTTGCAATATGTCCGAAAAGTCGAGATAAATAAAATATGTTTATACGTGATTAAGTCCCGAATTAAAAATCAAATAATTTCATACTTCATTTTTTGAACGTTCCGCTTTACACAAACGGACGCACGCACGCAGGCACGCACGCACGCAGGCAAGCACGCACGCACGCACGCACGCACGCACGCACGCACACACACGCACTCACACACACACATATACACATACATACATATAATAGATGCTCTTTGCAAAAAAGTGATTGATCACTTGCATTTACTTCGTCATTTACAACGACTTCAATCTAATTACATATATTTTTTGTATGTAGTTCTTCACATATAATACCACCACGAAGGTTGGGGGCTCAGATAGGGGCTCGATTAGGGGGTCCGGTTGGAGGTCGGTTAGGTGTCGGTAGGGGGTCGGTTAAGGTGTCGGTTTGGGGGTCGGTTAGGTGTCGGTAGGAGGTCGGTTAGGGTCCGGTTGGGGGTCGGTTGGGGACCGGTTAAGTGGTCGGTTGGGGTTCGGTTAGGGGGTCGATTAGGGAACGGATAGGGGTCGGTTAGGGGGCTGGTTGGGGATAGGTAGGGGGTCGGTTAAGGGGTCAGTTAGCGGGTCCACCCCTAAAGGGCCCCTAATCCGCCTCTGACCCACTCCCTAACCAAACCCTTAACCGACCCACTAACCGATCCCCTAACCAGCCCACTAACTGACCCCAACCGGCACCCTAAACGGCCCCCTAACCTACCCCTAACCGACCCCCTAACCGCACCCTAACCTACCCCCTATCTGACCTCCCAACCGACACCCTAAACGACCCCCCAACCGGCCCCCTAACCTACCCCCTAAACGACCCCCGAACCACCCCCAGTCGACCCCTAACCGACTCCCTAACCGACCCCTTAACTAACCTCCTAACCGACCCCCAACTGACCCCTAACCGACCCTCAACCGGCCCCCTAACCGACCCCCTAACACACCCCAAACCCATCCCCTAACCCATATTCGTGATGACACTTTTACTTGATAGTTTCGGTTTTAATTGTTAGTTTCAATTGTTTCTTAGAACAACTAATAAAATTAATCTAATTGCAATTAAAATCAATTCAATCGAAATCAGTTGCAATTGAATAGATTTTTTAATCTGATTGAAATTTAATTGATTAACGAACTTGCTTCGGCAGTACATATACTAAAATTGGAACGATACAGAGAAGATTAGCATGGCCCCTGCGCAAGGATGACACGCAAAATCGTGAAGCGTTCCACATTTTTTTTGAGCCCGGGTCGAACCGCGCGAAATAAACGTAATTATACGTAATCTAAAAAATAAATACAGCTATGGAATAGACGAGATACCATCCGCGCTTATAAGGGTATGTGCAGACGAATTGACGTTTCCGTTTTATACGCTTGTCAATCAGTCTTTTGCCGAGGGTGTGTTCCCGGATCTTCTTAAACAATCCCTGATAAAACCGATCCTCAAAAAAGGAAGTAAGTATGATCTGAGTAATTACAGACCGATTGCATTATTGCCCGCGGCTTCGAAAGTATTTGAGAAGGCAATGTGTAGCCGCCTATACTCTTTCTGTGAAAAGTACAATATATTTGATGAGTCGCAGAATGGTTTTCGGAAAAATCGTTCAACTACACTTGCGACTTACAAATTTATGCAAAAGATTCTGGATACACTAAATGAAAAAAAGTATGGTATCGGTATCCTATTGGACATGTCAAAGGCATACGATAAAGTTCGGTATGATATCTTACTGGATAAACTTTACGGAATGGGTATACGAGGTAACATTCATAAATGGTTCGCATCCTATTTAGAAAACAGAATCCAGTATGTAGAAATCGAGCATTATAACTATGAGACAGGGGAAATAACTCAAGTCAGATCTGAGCCCCAAAACATGAACAATTCGATACCACAAGGAAGCGTCATTGGGTGCATACTATTCCTGGCTTATATAAATGACCTCCCAAACGTACCTAATAAACGATTCATGTGCTCTTTTCGCTGACGACATCTCAATATTAACCTCTTGTAAAAATAGTGACCACTTAAATCAAACCCTTCATAATACACTAACTACAATTGTAACATGGATGAATGATCACAATTTAGAAATTAACTTCACAAAAACCAAAATTATAGAATTTAGACCCTATCAAAAACCATCACTAAATATTAATTTTTCGTATAACCAAATACAAATAGAAACCGTCAATACATTTAATTTACTCGGAATAGATATCGATACAAATATAAATTGGAAGCAGCATGTACAAAAAATCACAAAAAAGCTATCTAGTTTTACTTACGCCTTAAAAGAAATAAAGAAGTCAACAAATTTACAAACTGCCCTAAGTGCTTACTATGCGTACGCTTATGCATGGTTATCATACGGCATCATATTGTGGGGCAATAGTACAACTGTAAATGACCTCTTTATTAAACAAAAAAACTGCGTAAGAATACTAGCAAATATATCAAGAACAGAGAGCTGTGAACCATTCTTTAGAAAATACAAAATCTTAACCCTAACATCAATTTACATTTTGGAAGTTTGCAAATTTATAAAAAAGTACCCACAATTTTACACTAAACTGCGAGACGAACCAAGACACCATCCCACAAGATACGGAAATAATCTTGTAACACCGTTCTCAAAATTGGAAATGCATAGATCGAGCCCATAATCAATGTCGATAAAAATATACAACAAACTACCGGAGCATATAAAGCAAGAAAATAAAACAAGTATTTTCATAAATAACTTAAAAAACATTCTTTCTAATAAAACTTACTATACAGTGCAACAATATCTTGATGATAAATTGCTATAGCGTTGATCTGCCTCATTCCTATTTTGCTGTCCATTATTATCATATCCATATTACAGGATTCATATGTCTTTCATTGTACCTATGTGAATAAATAAATAAAATGAAGTAGATAAAATGTTATATAATGGAGTAAATGCAATTTTATTATGGTCGAATTAAAACTAGTATAACACATAATTGTACAATTAATAATATGTTTATATATATGATAAGAAATATTAGGGGTTAAAGTATGAAATTGCCGTTTTATTGCAATAGGTTCTTTGAATTTTCATAGAATCTTCATGGTTTGAGGTTTTCGAATGAAACTTTTTTCAAATGGTTTCTGTGATTTTCTTTTTTTTTTAAATTTGAAACATTTGAATATCGACTTTCAATTGTTTTTGTTATTCAATTTAGACAAGAAAGATGGATACTGCGAAAATTTGAGTGATTTTTGAATACGAGTTCCGACGCGGAACTAACGTGGCAGAAACAGCCCGCAATATCAATGCTGCGTTTGGAGAGGGGTCTACCTAATGAACGCACCGTGCGATTTTGGTTTAAACGCTTTCGTGATGGAAATTTCGACTTAAAGAACGAGGCACGAGGAAGACCCACAGCCCACACAGGTGAATAACGATGAATTAAGAGAGATAGTGGAAGCCGATCCTAGTCAAACTACCCAGGAATTAGCGGTATGGTTTAACGTTACCTTACCCACAATATTAACTCACTTGCGTCAAATCAATAAAATAAAAAAATACGAAAAATGGGTGCCTCATGATTTGACTGATCTGCAGAAAGAAACGCGTGTTGAAACTTGTGTTGCCTTGTTGAACCGGTACAGAAATGAAGGAATATTGGATCGAATTGTAACATGTGATGAAAAGTGGATTCTTTATGATAACCGGAAAAGAAAAATGCAATGGCTGACCCCAGGTCAAATGCCACAACAGTGTCCTAAAGCAAAACTTACCAATAAAAAGGTAATTGTAACTGTTTGGTGGTCTCAGCATGGTGTTATTCACTATAGTTTTCTCCGATCTGATCAAGCAATAACGGCAGATGTCTATTGTGCCGAACTCCGAACCATGTTGACAAATCTAGCAGTAAAACAGCCCCGACTCATGAATCGATCTTCACCATTATTGCTCCACGACAACGCGAGACCTCACACAGCACGAGAAACCATTTTGACCCTTCAGGAACTGCAGTTAGAAACCATTCGTCATCCTCCGTATTCACCAGACCTTGCTCCAACGGACTACCATTTTTTTCGTGATTTGGACAATTATCTACGTGACAAGAAGTTTTCTTCCCAGGAGGCAGTACAAAATGCTTTCGCACAGTTTGTGCAGTCTAGATCGTCGGAGTTCTATCGCATAGGCATTAATAACCTTCCCATTAGATGGCAGCAATGTATAGATAATAATGGCAACTATTTTGATTAAATAAATTTGTTAAAAATTTAAAAAATAAACAATTTAGATTTTCAGTACAAATCGGCAATTTCATACTTTAACCCCTATTATATTTTTCTCAAGCCTATAAATATATTCCCAAAATATGTCTTTTAAGTAAATGTATAGAACGAAGTTCGGAAAACTGACGACGCCTGTTGAAGTTATAAAAAAAATATTAAAATGATGAAAAGGTTACTTGTGGACGTCACATTTGACGTATTTTCATTATAATACGTAGAATTATCATTATAATCGATGATCAATATCATTGACTTACAAATAAATGGACGACGGGTCTAATACAAAAGCCACGAAAAAAATGTCCCAAGTCAACCTATTCGAAATTTAAATTGTTATGTCATCGCGGTATCGCGCTGTCCGTAGAACAAATGAAGACTAAAGCGGAGTGTCGCGCTCTGTATACGATTTTAGCGCCTTACAAGTGCGGACACTTTTTAGCGCGGACCCGACGTCCATATAATTGTAAGTCAATGATCAATATGGTTTATTACGCGAAAAAATGTTAATTTATTTTCAGCATCATCATTTACAGCCTGACTTCACTCACTGCTGGGTATAGGCCTCCAAGTTTCTGGAGGTTCAGGTTCGTCCCGCAATTTTTGCGATGCCGTCTGCTCATCTCACCATTGGACGCCCGACGTTCCTGTATCCAGTCTTTGGACGTCACTCAGTTATCGCCTTACTCAATCTGTCATCTATCTTGTCACCGTATGCACCGTGCTCTGCCCAGCTCCACTAATTAGCTTCGTGATGCGATTCACCACCACGATATTTTCATGTATCGATATTTTTTATCAAGCCTACTTTATGTCAGATACATACTTGCTTTTTTATATTTTACGATTTTGAGGTTAGTGCATTAGTGCTCAAGGTTGGAATATCTGTTTTGTGGTTGGAATTTAATGAAGTCTTTCTGTTGATTTTACTATTTACATTTTGAATTAAATTAAAAGCAATGTCCGATTGCGAAACTTTAAATATAAAATTTCGAGTTTTGGACTTGTTCAGTGAACTTGACGAGTCTGAGTTGGATGAAGTTGAAAAATGGATTTCTAGTCAATCTTATAAGAAAGGTAAAAGTTTAAGTAGGTAGCAGTAATCCTTGTGAAAGAGTTAGTCCAGAGAAGTACTGCCACCGTACCTATTTCTGTCGCCAAGCAGTAATATCAGCATTACTGTGTTCCGGTTTTGAAGGGTTAAGGGTGCTGGTGGAATTACCGGCAGCCGCAGTGACAGCCGCAGTGGCAGTGCCCCTCAGATCTTTGCGATTTAAAGCTTTTAGTGGCACTACACCTGTTATGGACGACCACATAGCTTACCATCAAACGCACGACTTGTTCGTCCCATTATTTGATATTATAAAAAAAACTACCTTAGACTTTCATGATTTGTACTTA
Organism: Hyposmocoma kahamanoa; assembly: GCF_003589595.1. Taxonomy (NCBI): domain Eukaryota; kingdom Metazoa; phylum Arthropoda; class Insecta; order Lepidoptera; family Cosmopterigidae; genus Hyposmocoma; species Hyposmocoma kahamanoa. Next base: position 23,747 of record NW_020655518.1, on the reverse strand, counting down.
TTCAAATTGAACCTATTTTATCAGATCTAAATCGTCAGCCAGCTGTGACCAACCTGTAAAGACCTGTAAAGAATTTGAAAGAAATGCATATATACATTTAGACCCAAAAGTTTCTTTTCCAAAAATATAACTATGCCCATAATAATTATGACTTTTTGTTTCCCCGGAATAAAAAAATCTGAACTCAGCTCTCTAGTTGATTGGTAGAGAATACTTATTAATATGCATCAGCCATTTGTACTATTTTGTATGCATTAATATTTAAATAAATAAATAAAATTATAATACCAGCTAATATTATCTGAAAGCTTTCAAATGTTATATAAATTTCTTATACAGACTTAGAAAAGAAGAAAGCCCTTCGCAATTCAGAAAGGACACTGATTAAAATTGGGAATGCTATAAAAAAGATAATTCCATTTGAGGCAGAGATGGACTCTGAAACAATCATACCACCAACTGTAGGTGACCAAGCAGATTGTAACTCAGTCAACACTTGTCATGTAGATGCTTTCCTGTATGATGAAGAAGAGGTTGAAAATCTAGTAAAAGAAGGAAAATTAAAACGATTTTACTGTCTGGATTGCCACTCACGCAACATTAAGGTGATGCATGTTATTTTCTTTTTTAACAAATTAATATGAATAATATAATTAAGTTTGCCTTTGTAACATTCTTCAGTTGATGCTGCTCTTGTGGTTTATGAATTACATGTATTTTATTATTGATTTTATATTGTACCATACAATGTAACTACATAATATGTAGTTATTATGATGTCATATCAATTATTTTCATATTTCACAAGATATTTTTACATTATTGATATATATTTTAGTTGTCTAAAATGAATTTAACAGCAAAACGGTTCAAGATTACAAAATTGGACCATTTGGTAATCTTGAACCCTTTTTTAGTTTAGTTGTAATTTCCAGGACTTGACTTACATATCTCACTCAATGTCGAGAGAATCACTCCAGTCATGGGGTCCCAACTCATACAAAATATTTTTAGTACAAAAAAATAATCATAGATGCCGCCATGGATAGCCTGTTGGATATTAAGTAAGCGAAATTGGCAATTTAAGCCGTAGTTACGTAATTACAAGTAAAAACTAAAATATTTCATGATAAAAATGAATATTTTCTCTCAATCAACACATTTTTTAAAAGAAAAATACACAACTAATAGACTTTAACACAGCTATTGTTTATCAAGTCAACGCCATCTATGGCCCATACGCGCCGTCAGCTCTATTGATTTAGCTAATGGATTGTCATTTAGCTAATGCATTGTCATTTTATTTTGACCTGGTCACGCTAGATGGCCCTGATATTAAAAAAACATAATAAACTACCTTCGCGTTTTGTTCCTCTATTTTGAAACGTTTCTACAGTTTATTTATTTCTTAATTTTGTTTTATTTATTTTTTATTTAAAAATTGTTAAATTAAATATCTAACAATATGAATGGTTTTAGTACTTAAAAACGTTTTTGATTATTTAATGATTTATTATTTTAAAACGTTGATTTTTTTATTGAATTGAACAAAACGCGCAATCGGTTGTTTACTTGTTTGTTTGTTTTGGAAGCGAAATTTTGCGAATTGACACGGATATTTTAAATGCTATTAATTAAATACGACTAGTGCTTGAAATCTGGACTCCGACGAATCTCCCATACACTACGACTTTGCTTTGAAATCTGGACTCTGACGAATCTACCATACACGACGACTTGGCTACGGAAAACTTTACTGATCTCGGTTGCAACATCATCTGGGTTTCGTTGATTTTCGATTTAAACAAAACAAAATGTCACCGGTCAAATGTTCGTATTTTATGTGCAATTACACATTCAAACAAAGATCCATGTTTCGGTTCCCAATAAGCGATCCAGCCCGTTTAAAAGTTTGGATAAATAATTGCGGTAAGTCTTTCTATATCATGTACCAGCTAAATATGTAATTGAAAAAAGTGTTGAAAAGCAGGTTTCAATGTAGGTTTTCAGATTTATTTCATTTTATTATTTCATTATAATGAATTAATTTTTGTTTTAGGTAACATGACCATAATGAATTACAATGAAAATATACTCCGTAACAGATACCTCTGTAGTGAGCATTTCGACAAAAAATATATCCAAAATGAAAGTGGACAAAGAAAGAGGCTGTCGAAATTTGCAATACCTTTGCACTTATAACTTATAAAGATGATGAATGTAGCAGCAGGTCACATTCACCAGTTCCATCAACATCAAAAGGTAAACCTTTTGGTTTCAGTACCAACACTGTATTACTTGAGTGAACATGATGATGATGAATTACTTGAGAAAAAAAAATTCATAATAAAGTTATATGTATTCTTATACATAAATAATTTGTATTCTACTTCACTTGAAACTTCAATAATAAATGATGTTACATGGGATGGAAATCATTCCATCATCAGCGCATAACTTGATGATCATCATCGCATCAGCGCATAACTTGAATTTTAGCAAAGCCTTCTTCTGCTGTTACTATCAAAAGTAAAATGAACATATTAATTTGATAATGAACCATTTTTAATATATTGTTTTTTTTAATATAAATATGTAAGTGCGTATTTGACCTCTATCTCACCTGATGGCAAGTGCATGCACACCTAAATAATGCCTATTCACTCTCGCCTTGAAAAGGCACAAGTTATAATGTTCAGGGTACAAGTTTCTGGGAAGGGTATTCCACTCCATAGCCATTCGCTATATAAATGTGGAATCGTAACGCTTTGTGTCAATCTTTGGAATATCCACAACATATGGGTGGAACCTAAGCCTATGTCTAGTCCCCCGTGATGGAAAGGGAAAAATTAAATTGTGCCATTCCATTGCACACTCTCCATAGTATCTGCTAAAGTTTTCATATTCATAAAATTTTAACTTATATTAAAATTTATACTTTATTTAGGCATTGTTATTATTCCGAGACTAGTGGGTTAAGTTAGTGAGTAAATGTGTTTGATTTATTTTTTTGTTTTAGTGCAAACTTCGTCACCTCTGAAAGTAATGACTCCTAAAAAGTTATATAGCAACAAAATGGTAAAAGAAAGGCTTCAACCCAAGTCACCTAGTGAAACCACAGTAGATTTTAGTACACCTAGAAGAAGAAAAAGGACTTCAGTTGATAATGATACACCAAGGTGTAAAAAATTAAAAATTAGTATAAAAAATTCAAGTAAATTATTAAAAAAACAAAAAAATAAATATAATAGGCTAAAAAAGAATTTACTGAAAAAAAATTGTGTCAACTTAAAAACACATAAATTTAAAGGAGATTTGGCGAAAGTGTTTACATGCATGCAATTTAAAAATAAAAGTAGACAATGGAATGAAGATGAAAAAAATTTTTGCTTATCTTTATATTATAAGTCTCCAGCTACATATAAATATCTTTTAAAAGGAGGCCTGGTCCTAGCTGCTCCCACTACAATCCAAAATTGGCTCCAAGCTACAGATTGTCTGGCAGGTATTAATGAAGATGTTTTTCGTAATATTCAAATGAAATTTGCTGATCAACCAATTAAAGAAAAAGCCTGTGCTGTATGTTTTGATGAAATGAGTATCAAGACTGATTTGGAATATACAAAAAAATATGATTTGATTGAAGGATTTGAAGATTTTGGTGGTGGTGAGCGTTCCTCCAAGGAAGCTAAGTATGCACTGGTGTTTGTTGCCAGAGGGATTTACATTAATTGGAAAATCCCTCTGGTATATTTCTTATCAAATCAGAATGTCATTGCTGAAAAGTTAATAATAATTATTAAATCCATAATTAATAAATTATTTGTGATTGGATTATTGCCAAAAGTAATTATATGTGATCAAGCAACAACCAATGTCAAGGCAATCAAATCCTTGGGGGCAACAAAAGATGATCCTTTTTTTTTATTGAGAATCGCAAAATATTTTCGATCTATGATGTTCCTCATTTGATTAAAAATATAAGAAACAATTTACTTGATAATAATTACGATTTAAATGGCAATGAAATTTCGTTTGATGATATAATCAAGGTTTATAATATTGATAAAAGTAATAAAAGTCGATCTTTGGGAAAATTGACCCCAGTACACTTGAAGCCAAACAGTTTCCAAAAAATGAAGGTTAAGTTAGCCACACAAGTATTTAGTCGATCAGTAGCGGCCGCGATGGAGACGGCGATAGCCAGTGGAGAGCTGAAGAGTGACACCGTAAAGAATACAGTTGATTTTGTGAGAAATGTGAATGATTTGTTTGATTCATTAAATTCAAAATGTAAATTTGATAGAAATCCATTTAAATGCGCAATCACTGAAAACAAAGATTCTTTAGTTCATAAAACGTTAAGTAAAGGAAACGAAATGTTCAATCAATTGAAAAAAGTTACGATTTCCAAAAAAAATGAGAAAAAATTGACAATTCCTCCCTGATTTGAAGGCATACAGCAATCAATTAACGCTGTACTTCAGCTCGCCACTGAGGAATTTTCACAAGGCACTGAAGTCAAATTTCTTATGACAAATCGATTAAATCAAGATGTAATTGAAAATTTGTTTGGAATTTATAGAATGCGAGGTGGTTGTAACAGGAATTCAACATCAAAAAATTTAAGGTCCATGTTCCGATCAAATTTACTAAATAATTTAATCAAATTAGATAATACAAATTGTGAAATTGATCAAAGTCACTTTTTAAACACAGCTGAAGCTCAACAGCAAAATACACAACCTGAAATGTCATCATCGTCGACATTGACACACCCAATTGCTGGTCCATCAAGTGCAGTCGCCTTGCCCGTTATTTCCTCCCCACCGGTTCAATCGTACACATCTCAAGGTAATCTAACCGTTATACCCCAAGAAATAACACTGGAAACTTGTTCTGTTGTGTATTTTGCTGGCTGGCTAGGCAAAGTGACAATAGATAAATTTGATTGCTCAATGTGTAAAGGAATTTTGATTAATAATGAAGTTGATTTGGCTGATAAGAAGCAATTGTTGTTGATTAATAAAACATATTCAAATTTGACAACACCAACACTTAAAGCCCCAACTGATTTTTTGTACTGCTTAGCAAATGAAATGCTTGATTTATTTAATAACAGCATCAATATGATCCACAAAACTGATTTGGTGGCAAATTTAATGAAAAGTGCTAAGTGCATTATAAACCTCCCAGATGATTACCATGATTACACTCATATTGATTTTTTAATAACCAAATTATTTGTAGTTAAAATTCACGATTATTGTAAATCAAGAAATAAATCATTTCAAGGACGAGCCAAATTAAGAATTCTCCAACATAAATAAGGAATTCAATGATGAATTGTTGAGCCCCGCATTCGGGAACATTTAAAAAAAGGTTTCGCTTATTGATTGTCAACTTGCTGCACTCGGCGATGGTCCTCGAGCCAGTGCGGTGACCAGGCTCTTGAGGTGTGGCATATTATATCTGCATTAGCTAAGCAATGGGGTCCACATATCAATAAATTATCGAAACGGCTTAGCTCTGCAGTGTACGCGATTAAAAAAATACGAAAACTGTCAGACGCCAAAACAGCTAGATTGGTTGAATTCATCTACTTTCACAGTTTAATGACATACCGCATTTTGCTTTGGGGTAATGCTGCCGACATTGACTTACGCCGATATTAATAGAACAGTATTTTTTTTATTCAAAATAGTGACAGACAACATTAACACGAGAAATAAAAATAAACTAGCTATTCTTGACAATTTTCTTTACAAAGTCATAAATTCATTTAAGGGGCAATGTATAAGCTTCAAAGGTTACTTTATTGTACAGCGTCTGCGTACTTGGATGACAAGAACCCGTGGTATGACCCGTTAAGCTCTTGCTGGTAATCTCAATCTAAGATGTTTGAAATAAATATTGTAAATGTTAAAAGTATTCAAATGTATATTAAAAGAGTAGAGTAGAGTTTCTTGCTCATTCTTCTCGGGGGACTCTGCCTTACGAATGAGCAGTAGACTTTAATCAGTACGACGATTTCAAGTGTAATTTGCGTACTTATGAAATAAAGATGATTTGAATTTGTAATGAGAGTGATAATAAAACCGTTGCGCAGTGAACATGTTTTCTTTCAATAAGTCCACAATTCCCACATTTCTCATGGCGATCCAGGAGTATGCACTAATCTTTGTCCACAGACCTGCCATTTTATGTTTTGACCTCTGGTCTCTTAGCAACTATTCGAAATCAGAGGTCAAAAAATGTTGGCGTCGCAAGCTTATCATACATATCCAGTACCTTGCCATCTGATTACGAAGTTGTTACGAGTCCAGGGGTAAATTGTAATTGTTTGATCACGCTATAGTCACAGACGTAAATTTGAAAATACCGAGACTGGCAGAAGTGCCATGTGATGTCGAGAGTCATTGATAATACCACAGATTTCTTACTGAAATACAGAGTACACATTATGAAAGTGTGAGCGTGCTACAGTTCACTCTAATGTTTTAAAAAGTTAACTAAATAATACAATTGGTACGTACTAAAACATATGAAATTTCTGTTATATAATATATGCCCTAAAATATTATCTTCTTCCTAACTTTAATTTACTGAGATATTTGACTTCAAGAACAAGGGTAAAATATTGTGTCACACACCGTCTAGATAGGTAGTGTACCCAACTGATATCTTTTACATACATTATTTAATAAAAAGCAATAGTTTAGTAAAAACCAGTAACGTGGTTTTATTTCCGTACACAATATGTGACAGAACTTACTATGTGGTTTTACGTAAGTATGTATCTACGTAAATTTTAAAGACGCAACAGGCCTAAGTTTAAATCTATTCATCGAATCAATCTAGCTAGTGATAAATGAAAACGCCATCTAGTTACTATGCAGGGTAATAAGCTTTCTACCTCCTACTTTGACGTCGCATTATAGTCGCCATCTAGTGTACCATAAAAGAATCAAAATAGCTAGCGGAAGCTAAAAACTTAGCATGGACTCATTTTCTTGTATGGGACTGTGTATCTGTATATTCTGTAATCTGTGCTCCAGTATATTTTTAAAGTTCTACTTCCTAAAGATCTAGATGACAAACTGTTGTTAGATATTGGATCTAGGTTGGGAGCAGTGTTGTATGGAGTAAGTATTTCTTTAGTTGTGTAAAAAATATCTTTGGAAAATAGTAACAAAATGCTAATACAACAACTCTGCAATTTTTCTTTTAGTAGACAACTCATTAATTCACTTAAAACAGTAACTGTTTGTGAAGAGGAGCTATGTACCTTTCTTAATAGTAATAATTACTCTCTAATATGATATGTGTAACAGCAAGTGATCACATTTAATCCAAACTAGCTAGAGCTTTAAAATGGGTGCAAGTTTGACATATTAATCTGATATTGTAAATAAATTTTTATTTTATTTTCCAGGCATATTATCTCTCAAATGCATCAAATATTATAGGAATTGAACTCAGTAAGGACTTCTGCAAAGTTCAAGAAAGAATGTTTGATGCATTTTCAATGGACACAAATAGAATAAAAGTAATACACTCTGATGCAATGGAAAGACATGATATTATTGAAAACTCTGATATTATAGTAATAAATGTTCTAGATTTCTTTGTAGACATAGAAAAACATAAAGAAATGTGGTATTTCTTCAAAAAGTACATAAAGAAAGGTAGTTATCTTGTATGTAATAGAAGTATGGCAGACACACTCAGCAGTTTAGACATTTTTGAAGAGTTTATGAATTGGCTAAGCATTTGCAAACCGAGTCAATTAGAAAATGAGGTACTGTTTGATATAGAAGATAGTAACGAACTGTATTTATACACTGTAAATTAATATTATCTATGTTAAGATAACTTTTGTAATTCATAAAAATATGAAATAAAACTAATTTGCAATATTTATAGTTGGTAATATTTAATGTATATCTGACTTATAGTAAGCGCTATTATTCTAAGGCATCTGTAAGGTTTGAAAATCGCGCCAAATTCAATAGGGTTGCCAATTATTAGCGACTAAGAGGCGGTACTCCACGCAGTCAACGCGAAGGCAGAGAACATTAAAATCATGTATATAAAATATAATTAAAATCATGTATATAAAATATACATGATTTTAATATTCTCTGCCTTTAATAAATACAATTGTATTTATTTGTTGCTGGTCAGCGAAGCTTATTTCCAACCCCCTAATAAATGGTAACAACAACTTTTAGGATGCCAAGGCAAGGAAACTCCAGGGGTGGTCAGCTTTCTAAGCGGCCAATGCCAACAATGGCAGGATTTGCAAAAAAAGAATAGTGCTCTGCGAAAGAATGAGATAGTCGGATTCATAAATTTACGAGCACGATTAAATAGTTATCTACCATTTTGGTACATTTTATTACTTGACGAATACAGTTTTTTTTCAATTATTTGTATCATAGAAACCATGGTGTTCTAATATGAACACTATGATTTCTGTAATATTGTCTTTGTTGAAGATTCTAATTTTCACCTAATTTTAGACAAATGAACCTTATGTTGACAATTATCACAACCAAAGGAGACTGATACGATTTCATACAATCTTGGGCCCAGATTGTAAAAGGATGAGAGTGGTGTCACTTAATAACTTATAAATTGTCAAGCAATCACTTAAAATTCTACGGATTTTGTTATCTGAGAACAGAGTTATAAGAGATTTAGTGAAAGTGAGGTTAAGTAAAAAGTAGTACCTACTTAACAGCTGTTTTTTGAAGTGCGATTGTTATATTTATTATATTTTTGTAGGCGGGGATTATGCGAGAAAATTCAAAAATGAGGAGGAAAGGATATGAGGGTTAAAAATAAAACATTATTTATTTTTTCAATCATCTTCTATTATAATTAAAACATCGTCTAGGAATTGTGCAGGTGGTACTACGTTATTTTGGTACCTAGCCCAACTAAGGTACCATATAATTGTCATTACATGAGCGCAGCAGCCTACAGTCCGTTTGCCTACGATGCAATTGCAGTAATATTTGAGAATTGCATCCCTACCTCTGCGAGAGCTGTCGGCCAAAATATAATTAAAATAAGTTTTTCGACTTATATGTCTGGACTTAATGCGTCCTCTAAGCAACCATGCAGTACTTGACGCCGACAGATCTCGAACTAGGCTGCTGCTGACCTCCCGGCACACTTCTATAACAAAGCCATCATTACCCCTTACATGTTCACCATAGTAGGAACGTGCCTGCTTTATTTGATACGTGCCTAATGAAATTAATATTAGTTCACTAACGGTGAGCTGGGGAAAATCATTCAGATTATCATTTTGTACATTGATTAATTCAAAATTAGCCCTACATCTATTATAGTTGTTTCTTATAACAAATTCAGCCAAATCATTTTCTGTATTCATGTACATATTGATTTGATCTATTATTTCCCCAGCATCTACACGATCAACTATAGGAGGGTGAAAATCGTTTAAAAGGGCAGCGGCCACCTCAAAATCTTTCATGAAACATTTACTTGCTACATTAAAATAATTTTGCCGTAACAACTTATAATCTCTTTTAAATCTGCCATTAACGACCTCCACAACCCAACGGCAGATGGTTACTGCTCTTGATTTATTTGCTTCACTAGTAGAAAGCTGTGTTTCACCCTCCTCTAATGAAGCAGGCACATATGCCCTATATCCACTTTCATGCAACAAGGGTAATGAATCACGGAAGCCCCTATCCAGTATAAAAGCATCGCCCTGAAGAAAGTATTCCCGTAAGGGTCTTTCATTTGAAAATTCTGTTTTCATAATATCAGCATCTGACGTGGTGGCTGGATAGGGGCCCAGAACATCAATTATATGTCCATCTGTACATACCATTAAAAACGGTTTTACAAGGTTCCGATATTTATGCATGCTGTATGTTCTTTTTTGGTATAAATAATTAGAACTTTTTTCCATGTAACAATATGTTCCATCAAATATTATAATAGGCCTAATAATCCCCTCAAAGTTACCAAACAACGCATTAGGTATTGCAAGATTTCTTTGCACCATTTGCTGCCTGTTTAAATGGTTAATACCGAGGTGTTTTGGTACAAAATATTCAGCAAGAAGGTCTCTTATTTGGTGAATCCACTTCTCTAGTGTTCGCCTAGAAACGTTTAATAATGTTGACAACCTCTCATTAGAATCCCCAGTTCTTAGTTTCATTAAATATGCTGCTAAAGCAAGAGATGCTCTGGGTATTCCTAATAACTGAGGAACCTCACTCAATATTTGATGGAACTGGGATTTATTTAAACCAATCCATGTATGGACAACATTGTCTTCCATTTGGTCTATGCTCTCAAAATGAAGTAATCCTGAAGGAACAACTTCCTTTAAGGACATCATGTCCTGAATATGTTTAGCAGTAAAGGTCTGTACATAATTACTTCTCAGACCGTCCAAAAAATCCCATGCTTCAACAACTAAATGTTGATCACACAAACGATTATTTTCAGGGACATAATACTTATGCTCATTGAGCAACATCTTTCGAGTAGACAGTGGAACTCTATACCTCTCTGTTCTCTGGCATCCTTCGATGAAGCATCTACGTTCTGTTTCCGTAGCCCTCATGTATTCTGGCAATACAATGGTAGGTTCAGGTTGGTTATGCCTATCTTCTTCATTTGGTGGCTCAGTGGGAAGATTTTCTGTCTGTGGCTGCATTTCTTCCAAGGAGTTTCCATGGGAAGAGGTTGATGGACCTGAAGTCATATGAACAGCTGCTCGGTCTGCAGCCACCCAACACTTGTGACAAATGTGACTTTGTGTTTCCACCTGCAAAAAACATAGGCACATCATTATTTATTTAAAACATCTAAATGTCGCTGTAAAAGTATTTATAAAAAAAGTCAAAGGATTCAACTTACAGGTCGAGGTATAATCCACTCTTGTATAACATTATAAATTCTCAATTCGCGACTTGAGTCAGTACGAAGTTCATGATTGATTTGTGACGCAAGAGAACGTCCGCAGCGGAGACAAACTCTTCTGTGGCCAAGGTGTCTGGATTCATCAACATTTGGCCTTTGGGCCAAGTTCCAGCAAGCTTGGCAAACATGGTCACTGCTGTGTACCTAAAAGATAGGAAAACTTTTATATGTCAACAAATCATTACTACTATCAGTTTAGAATTTGTAGTATAATGTAAACATTCTTCATATTGTGCCTTTTAAACGTTTAAATATCCGTCATTTATTAATGTAAGTAACTATGATGAAAATCATCGTAAGGAAACGTTTAGGGAGGTAGGCTAGACGCTGACTAGCTAACAATCAGGAGATGAGTAGGTACTTACAAGCTGTGGTGCAAGCCATTGACGAATCACTGACAGTATCACTTCATCATCCAAGGTTCGTCGGCCCAGTGCGTTACTGCGACTGGTCGCTATGCCACAATTTACACAACGATCCATGGCGTCAATATCCAATCGATAAGCCAGCAGTAAAATCCAAAATAACGAGTCCAAGTTAAACGTGTAGGTGAGATTCTTCGTGTCCGGTATGATTGCAAGGGTAGTACAAGTTAAGCGAGATCAGAAGTCCGTAGAAACAAAACAGGGGTCAATAAATGTAAATAAAAACAATAGGAAATGCACTTGAAACGCACACGCAATCAACGATACGAAGCGAGTGACAGACAGTGACAGTAGAAATAGTCACCACAGGCTAAAAATGCGGTATCGATAAAAACATAACAATCGATTTGTGAACGAGATCCGATATCGAGTTTCGTTTTTAATACACAGCTAGATTACGTTGTAGTGTTTGAAACTTTTGATTTCTCACGGATTTAATTATTTTAATGGTTTAGACATGGTGACGGCGTTTTTCGACTATTGATTGTTAAAACTCATTCACATTTATCGATTAATTTAAATCGATTTTATTATGTGCTCCAGACATTTAGTTATTTTTTAGATATCTCAGTTTCTAGATAGCGAATTAGGTTGATTTTTTAGATTTTGCAATAGAAAAATATAACAAATTTTTAAAACCATATTTCATCTTATTACATTTGGGCCCAGAATGCCCCGTCTCCTTTTGGTAGAACTTATGTTTCTGCGTGATGGCAACTTCTTCACAGTTGTCAGAGTTTTCAAATCAAGATGGCTACCATGAAAACTTGTGTGAGAAATTCTTTTTCATAAACTACTAATACCAGTTCTTTTCTCTGCATTTAGCAGCAGTTTTTGTGTATTTGCCGGTTTGTTATCGATTTTCTGAATTGCGAGATAGAGACTCGTGTGCGAAATTGACGCTTTTTGTTTTGTGAATTCGATAATTACGAGAGAAAGACTTCTGTGCGAAATTGACGCTTTTTGTGTTGTGAAACCTTACATTACGAGATAGAGACTCATTCTTTTTATCAAGCCGTTTGGTGTGCTGGCCTCTATGATAGTTATTTATGACGGTGTGATTACACCTTTAATTATATTAAATCTACCTTAATCTTTCTGTCTTATGAGTGTATTGTGTTCCACATTTTTAATAAATATTATGGTTTCAAAATGGGCTACATATGTACCCCGCGCGAACATTGCTGGAGTATTCTTAGGCGCGTGTAAAAACAAAAATAACAACCGTTCATTTCTTGGTAATATCTGTATCAATTAATTGTTTCATTGGTTTCATAATCTTCTATTGCAGGAGTCGCTAAATGGATTCACATAGAAGAATTCTTTAATATAGACAAAAAGAACTTCGTTTTTGCTCCAGCATTGACCCAGCAACACCTTCAGCCGAAGGGCAAACAAAAGATGAAAGTTCGACTAGCTGCTCAAGTTTTGAGTCATTCCATTGCAGCAGGATTATTTGCCAAAGTAGCCCAAAGTAAGTTTCAACATAATATGTCTATTATGTACTGCCATCTTTCAAGCCTCTTTTCCCGACTGTCAAGACTTATAAAGAGGATCATGTTTTTCTCACGAGCTTGTGAATATGACTCATATCCATTTTTTTTATGTTGCTTTATAGAGACTAAACAAGTAAACTGATTTTGACAAAAGACTATTAGGCATTTGATTGGTCGTAACAACGGTTTGTTCTTGTGTTACTACCAATATTAACGTTTTGTTGTGGAAAATTACAAAAATGCCAAACGGCGCCACTAATACCCATACTCATTTAAATATAATAAGTCTAGAGTGTCATGTCATGTTAGATGAAATTCCTTTTAACATAAAAAGTTTATTGTTTACTTTTAGACGAATTGCCACAAGACGCCGTGTGGACCGCGACGCTTATATCCAATATGGACAAATTATTTGACGCCATGAATGGTGACACGCCGGACAGAAAAAGGGGAAAAAAATACCTAACCAACATGTCCTCAACCAGCCCTCATTTAGATTTTTTGATAGAACCCCAATTCAGTTCAATTTATTGCAGCATTAAAAACTAGCATAATAACAAATTTAATTAATAATAATAAAAACAGAAACTGCCTGGATGACAATAATGATATATTGGATAATCTTAAAGTGTTTCTTCATAAAGGTTGTAACCAAAAAATAAATGACGTAGACGGTTCTACACCTTTTCCAGCGGAAATTTCTGTTGAAGGTGTAGAAGAGTTAGATGTACCTCAGATTTCTGGAGAAATGCAAGCATGTGCATATGTGTGCGGCTTTATCGCAAGAAACATAACTATTAATTGCGAGCAATGTAAAAAAATTATGCTTGCTGATCTGAACACTGAGGTATGTCATTTATTTACATCATTTAAGGAATACGATGACGTAGCATGCAGTTTAAAATACATCCAGCCCAGTTTCTGTGAAATGGTTGAAAATGCTGCAAGATTAATAAACAATTATTTAAAAGAAAATTCACATAATGAAAAAATTAAATATAATTTATTAAAAAAATGCGATAATTTAAATAAAGATTGGCTGAAGGGGTGTGACGAACATTGTGAAATAAATTTTAAAAGAATAATTGATAGTACAGTTGTAATATGTCTGAAACGGTTTTGTACTGTCAAAAATCGAGAATTTGTTGAGGAAGCCTCAAAAAAATCGATGTTAAGAAAAATTAATATACTAAAACATGTTTAAAAAGGTTGTATTATTTCACATTACTTAAAAATTCCTGACATGAAGAATTTTCGTTTGATGTTTTTGTACAATATTATTTAATTTTTTATAATTGTGGCGAAACAGGACACGAAAATTCTATAACTTGATCGATACCGAAAATTGCAATTGTATGCGTAATTGACAATTATTTAAATGGTACATTCAACATTTACATTTAATTTACAAATGTACTCATTTAAATAATTGTCAATTACGCATACAATTGCAATTTTCGGTATCGAAATATAAAAACACATGAAAACACTATTCAAATCTCCCGCGTTTTCAAAAGTTACCGATGGCACGAACGGTGGCGTTTCAAGTAAGCATTTTTATTGTATGAAGCTATCGTTCTTCCCTTTAGGGTAATATTGTTCTGTGGGAAACTCTCACAACATGATAGACAGGTTTGATGTCCGAGCACATCTAGACTACATTCCTGAAGTAAAAACCCGTATGTTCCACCTGTAAATCATGTATATAAAATATACATGATTGTAATGTTCTCTGCTCGCTCTAGAGTTTCACCTCGGAACATCGCGATGCATTTCTTTCAGTGTCTCAGAGTATTAAAATGTATACCTTATTTAAATTGTAATAGCATAAAATATCATCATCATCAACTCATTACAAGTACCGCTGCTGGGCACGGGCCTCCTCTCATACGAGGGTTTAAGATAGTACGCCACTCCGGCCCAATACGAGTTAGGGACTTCACACTTTTTCCGAAAGTTGTGTACTTTCTTCGACGTGCTGGTTTCATCACGATGTTTTCCTTCACCTAAAAGTTTAAGTACGTTTCAAATAAAATTTCACACAAATTCCGAAAAACTCAAATTTGAGGTGCATGGATTTGAACCCACGGCTTCTGCTTGTGACTGTGAGGCGTTAGGTCAAACTATTAGGCTACCACAACTGTGTGTAAAATATACATAGTTATGGCGCCCTAGACATTTAACGTCTCCACTACTGTTGTGGTATGAAAGTATGTAACTAAAGGATTTATAATAAATGCCTACTAAAAAATGGTATCGATTTTATTCATAGATTTTACTAAATCTAGGCAAGATCATAAAATTATTATTTTTTAATAATAAGTAATTTTTTATACGTGTAACATTGCTTACAAAAAAAATTCAAACATGGCGTTCAAAGAGGGAGGAGTGAAAAGATTATAATCGTTAAATGGCGTCCTTTTTGCTGATTGTTCAACGTTTAGTAGATTGGCAAAGTTTGATATTTGTGTTATTCATTTAATTTTTTTTGTGTGTGTTTGTTAAATAAAGCAATTGAAAATGTGGCACGAAGCACGGAAGCAAGAACGTATGATTAGGGGTTTGATTGTTGATTATCGTCGCAGAGCAGAGCGCCGCAAGGATTTCTATGAAAAAATTGTAAGCTTCTGTTTTAATTTCGTTAATATTATATATAACTTGGTGTTTTTATTATATTTCTGTTTTATCCGAATGCGTTAATTGCAGAAAGCGGAGCCTACGCAATTTTTGCAACTGCATGGTCGACCTTGTAAAATACATTTGGATCCAGCAGTAGCGGCCGCTGGAGAAGGCCCGGCGATTATGTTCGTATTAAAATAGCTTCCAATCGTAGTCTAATAATAGAGGAATAAAAAAATATTATTGTGTAATTGATACGTACGTCAAGATTTAATGACGGTACCCGTTTACCTACGTATAGTCACTCTGTTAATAGTTGTAATATAATTTAAATATAAAAGATATTGTACAAATACAACTACAGTACAATGATAGGGGGACAGCTACACATGTGTTGAGAACCTTTTTGAAATTATTTTATGATTGTAAATGGTGTCACAATGCTTTATGTGCAATACACAACTGTTAAACCTTTACGGATGCATAATTGACTACCTCCGTGGTCCAGTCGCTTGCACACCTGATTTCATGGTGTCGCCAATTTGAGGTGCCGACTTCAATCCCCGGCTGGGGATTGTATGTAGAACAACTTTTGTATATTGTCTCGGGGTCTAGGTGTTTGTGGTGTTTGTTTCAGATTTCCATAACACTAGTGCTTTAGTTACTTTCTTTGGGATCAGAGCAATGTGATATTGTCTAATATTTAATAATAAAAAAAAATTATTTAAAAGCTTATAACTTTAAATCATCACTAAAAAAAATTCAATATGTCTGCACTAACTTGATCACAAATAGGTTCAACATGATAATTATATTTTTTCTATCATGATGAGTGCAAATTACATTATTAAAGCGCTGCATTTGTATTTATTTGTTGCTGGTCAGCAAAGCTTATTTCCAACCCACTAATAAATGGTAACAACAACTTTTAGGATGCCATGGCAAGGAGACTCTCACAACATGATAGACAGGTTTGATGTCCGAGCACATCTAGACTACATTCCTGAAGTAAAGAACCCGTATGTTCCACCTGAAGAACTAAGTCCTGAAGAGAGACAATGCAACTATGAAAGATACAGAATCCTCGCCCAAAATGTATTTTTGGGAATAAGTAAGCACTTTTCTGTTAATAAACATTACTATGAAAATATCATCTACCGTGTTGACAAATTATCCTACCACCTATCGTAGCTAACATTATGCTAACTTTTCACGGTAGATAGTTTTTCAGTTTGAGGTCATGTCTTGAGCTCTTGTTCATGTCAAACTCAATTAATTGTATTCATGTATATCTAAAAAAGTCAACATAAATTTTAATGTAGACTATTCATTTTCTTTAAAGGCCTGAGTAAAATCATGTCTAACTTAGTTGCAATAAAATGTTAGATATTGCAGTTAATTAATAGAGAGGTGATAAACAAGAATGATAAAAATGTTATTAAACCTTTTACATTATCTGTGAAGAGTAATATGAAAGTGTATATTGCATAATAACTGAATGAACAAATTCTTATACTCTCTTTTAGGTGAAGACAAATTTCTACAACAACTGGCTATAGAAGAACAATTTGGAGTGACTATAGAAGAGAAAGAAGCTCAAAAAGAGAAGTTACATGATCGGAAGGGGACCGGTGCAGCTATAGGCTACAATTATAATGATCCAGGCTCCGTTGTACAGCCTTCCACCTCTAACGGTAGATTCAGCTTTACTATCACTCTGCGTGATGCCTGCAGACTTATTAGGAACAGCGGGTAGTCTTCAATAATCTTTGTTTGGGAAAACTTATGGCATTCAGTGTTAAATTACAGGCCCAGACAAAAAAATGGAACAAAAAGATTCAGATGATGATTCGGATCTTGACATCATTGATGTGGACTTGAGCATTGATGTTAATAAAATGGAAGCATCTCAGGTATGTGTTTGTAAACTGAATTATGCATGATTTAATAATGTTATCTATAATGAAGAAAGCATTATTGTTTAGTAACATACTTGGAATGCCAAAATATATTTCTTTCTGTTTTTAAAGCAAATATTTTCATTTCCAAATGCCCTATACTATGAAGCAGAGTAAATAAAGTTTAAGATTTGATATTTTGTTGCAATGATCTCAGACCCTAAATTAAATTCTACCCATTTAGTACAGTCATTGCTACACATACTGGCACATTTAGAGGAACAAAAAAGTGAGAACATAACATGTTGTAGCAATTATACTAGATTTTGTTCTAAAGCAGAAATGGCTGAAAAATTAGAAATAGTAACTGTTTAGCATACATTGTTTTAAAGTTGAATAAATAAAAGCTCTTTTGAAATACAGTTGACGTTATTTATAAGAACGCAAATTCAATCTCGAACCACTCTACAAACCAACCTGTATTAGTAGGAAATTATTATAAATGAGTGCAAAAAATTACAAATGGTGCAAATGACTAATTCTTAGTTTCAAATTAGACCTAAAATAAAAAAGTTCTGTAACTGGCCAGATTTTTGAAAGCGCACTGTTTTGGAAATTTTACTAGTATTTTGCTAAATATGCTAGTGTTTGTAATTTTCTAGAAATAATTGTTTTTGAAGATAATCTGAATAGTAATGTATCATTATTAAGTGTGAAATAGTCATAAGAAAATATAAGAATTGCGCAGGGTCAAGAGCATGTCTAGCTAGACACTTAAGATTTTAATCCAACTCTATGCCGCGTGCGATAAGAATGGTCCAAAGTACAAGGTGTGAAGCTGGACGTGCTCTTGACTGTACTTTATGAGTTTCATTGGAACAAAATCAAGTTGTTTATTCTCATTAACTACTAGGCACTAGTTCCTCATTCTATCATACTGACAATCATGTGAAGCGTTACAAAACCTATCAACCTACATACCTATCTCGACCTTCCACGTAACGCCGTCACTTTATAACTGATAAATGGAGAACAAATGGAAATCTATGTTATTATTGGTTAGGGTTTAAAGTATGTGAACAAGATGCAATTTTCGTGTCAGACATTTTTTATTAAGCGTCTAGAAGCTTTGACCATTTGCAACTGATACAGTTATTCACTTTAGTTGAGAGCCTATTTCCATGGCAGCATGAGGTGTAGCATTTTTGGGATTTGTTCAGAAATGTTCTATCAGATTTTTATACCATAATCTTTTGTGCCCGTTACCTAACTGGTGCATACTACACATTATACGTATGGACGGAGCGCCATCAGACGAATAATTATTTCCTGTCTGAGAGTAACAAGCCGGTTATTTGATAGGATCTGCCTCCAATGAACACTACGCCATCTTATTTTTTTGGTAATTTTTCTGAACATTAATATGTATTTACTAATATTATGCTACCCAAATTTTGTGAAAAAAAAGAAACAAAGAAACAAAATTGGAAAAAACAAGAAAACTAAATTTCGTGGAAAAGAAATAAGGAAACAAAAAACAAAATAACGTCCAAAAATTAAGTTGGCGTAGTCTTCATTGGAGGTATCAAGATGGAACCAGAAATTCAGAAGGTGCAAATTCAAACATACTGCAAACGAATTAGATTTCATTATTTTCACTAACTGGAATAAATAGATTTAAATTCCTATTCGGTGTACCAACACATTTCTTTTTGTAATTTTGGTGAATTAAGTTTCTTCGATCTTGAAATGTATTTTACAAGCGTAATGTTAACTTGTATTGGACTGAGCACAGGCACACGAGCTGAATGCCGTGGGGCCGCAGTTCGGCATGGCTGGCTGCGATCTCTTTTCATTCCTGACGGGTGACGCTGATGACGCGGAACACCAGAAACAACTGTTGAGAGAGGAAAAGGAAAAAGCGATGTTTTCTGGCAGAAAGAGTAGGAGGGAACGCCGTGCCCATCGGTAAGTTATTCAACTTATTTAATTACTTTTTTCTAACTTTGCTACAATATCCACCTTTTTTGAAGTACCGTCATCAAGTACATATACACAGGGCTGGGCAAAATACATGCTACATCTTAATTGAAATACAAATTACAAAATACTTCCTTAAATGTATTTAAAATACAAAATACCAAATACTTTCTTGAGGTGTATTTGAAATACAAAATACAAAATACTTTCATGGGGTGTATTTAAAATACAAAATACAAATACAAATTACAAAATACTTTATTAGTATACTTATCGCGACATGTGGAAACCAACAATTTCCTTCAAAGGATTTCCTTCCACAATACATATCTTGAAAAAGAAGTTTTAAATATTCAGTTTTACCAGAAAAAAACTGTTAAACCAATACCACCATACTTCAGAGCACGAAGTACGTATAATTATTATTAATATTCCTATACATGTCGAATACTGTATATACGTGTAAATGCCATTCATAACATGTTCACAACACAAATTAGTCGCTCACGCGATACGTTATCCCTATCTACTGGGCCTATAAAGGATGCAAATGTGCAATTTAAACCAACCGCAAAATGGCGGCTATAACCCTAGAACCCTGCTACTCTAAGTTATAACCGCGAAAAGATGACTTTGACGTCTTTGACAATACCATGCACTGTTGCCACCTGCAAATGTGCTTCTACTGCATTGAATACGAGTATTTAAGATGTCGTGAGTGTTGTGTGTCGGTGTAGTGGAACCCTAGTGCACAAATAAGTAATGAAGATAAAGTGCGGGTAGTTAGAAAAACTCGCACAACTGGAAGATGCTGACACCCGCCTCTTCAGTCCTTGCGAGACCATGGACGTTGCAATATGTCCGAAAAGTCGAGATAAATAAAATATGTTTATACGTGATTAAGTCCCGAATTAAAAATCAAATAATTTCATACTTCATTTTTTGAACGTTCCGCTTTACACAAACGGACGCACGCACGCAGGCACGCACGCACGCAGGCAAGCACGCACGCACGCACGCACGCACGCACGCACGCACACACACGCACTCACACACACACATATACACATACATACATATAATAGATGCTCTTTGCAAAAAAGTGATTGATCACTTGCATTTACTTCGTCATTTACAACGACTTCAATCTAATTACATATATTTTTTGTATGTAGTTCTTCACATATAATACCACCACGAAGGTTGGGGGCTCAGATAGGGGCTCGATTAGGGGGTCCGGTTGGAGGTCGGTTAGGTGTCGGTAGGGGGTCGGTTAAGGTGTCGGTTTGGGGGTCGGTTAGGTGTCGGTAGGAGGTCGGTTAGGGTCCGGTTGGGGGTCGGTTGGGGACCGGTTAAGTGGTCGGTTGGGGTTCGGTTAGGGGGTCGATTAGGGAACGGATAGGGGTCGGTTAGGGGGCTGGTTGGGGATAGGTAGGGGGTCGGTTAAGGGGTCAGTTAGCGGGTCCACCCCTAAAGGGCCCCTAATCCGCCTCTGACCCACTCCCTAACCAAACCCTTAACCGACCCACTAACCGATCCCCTAACCAGCCCACTAACTGACCCCAACCGGCACCCTAAACGGCCCCCTAACCTACCCCTAACCGACCCCCTAACCGCACCCTAACCTACCCCCTATCTGACCTCCCAACCGACACCCTAAACGACCCCCCAACCGGCCCCCTAACCTACCCCCTAAACGACCCCCGAACCACCCCCAGTCGACCCCTAACCGACTCCCTAACCGACCCCTTAACTAACCTCCTAACCGACCCCCAACTGACCCCTAACCGACCCTCAACCGGCCCCCTAACCGACCCCCTAACACACCCCAAACCCATCCCCTAACCCATATTCGTGATGACACTTTTACTTGATAGTTTCGGTTTTAATTGTTAGTTTCAATTGTTTCTTAGAACAACTAATAAAATTAATCTAATTGCAATTAAAATCAATTCAATCGAAATCAGTTGCAATTGAATAGATTTTTTAATCTGATTGAAATTTAATTGATTAACGAACTTGCTTCGGCAGTACATATACTAAAATTGGAACGATACAGAGAAGATTAGCATGGCCCCTGCGCAAGGATGACACGCAAAATCGTGAAGCGTTCCACATTTTTTTTGAGCCCGGGTCGAACCGCGCGAAATAAACGTAATTATACGTAATCTAAAAAATAAATACAGCTATGGAATAGACGAGATACCATCCGCGCTTATAAGGGTATGTGCAGACGAATTGACGTTTCCGTTTTATACGCTTGTCAATCAGTCTTTTGCCGAGGGTGTGTTCCCGGATCTTCTTAAACAATCCCTGATAAAACCGATCCTCAAAAAAGGAAGTAAGTATGATCTGAGTAATTACAGACCGATTGCATTATTGCCCGCGGCTTCGAAAGTATTTGAGAAGGCAATGTGTAGCCGCCTATACTCTTTCTGTGAAAAGTACAATATATTTGATGAGTCGCAGAATGGTTTTCGGAAAAATCGTTCAACTACACTTGCGACTTACAAATTTATGCAAAAGATTCTGGATACACTAAATGAAAAAAAGTATGGTATCGGTATCCTATTGGACATGTCAAAGGCATACGATAAAGTTCGGTATGATATCTTACTGGATAAACTTTACGGAATGGGTATACGAGGTAACATTCATAAATGGTTCGCATCCTATTTAGAAAACAGAATCCAGTATGTAGAAATCGAGCATTATAACTATGAGACAGGGGAAATAACTCAAGTCAGATCTGAGCCCCAAAACATGAACAATTCGATACCACAAGGAAGCGTCATTGGGTGCATACTATTCCTGGCTTATATAAATGACCTCCCAAACGTACCTAATAAACGATTCATGTGCTCTTTTCGCTGACGACATCTCAATATTAACCTCTTGTAAAAATAGTGACCACTTAAATCAAACCCTTCATAATACACTAACTACAATTGTAACATGGATGAATGATCACAATTTAGAAATTAACTTCACAAAAACCAAAATTATAGAATTTAGACCCTATCAAAAACCATCACTAAATATTAATTTTTCGTATAACCAAATACAAATAGAAACCGTCAATACATTTAATTTACTCGGAATAGATATCGATACAAATATAAATTGGAAGCAGCATGTACAAAAAATCACAAAAAAGCTATCTAGTTTTACTTACGCCTTAAAAGAAATAAAGAAGTCAACAAATTTACAAACTGCCCTAAGTGCTTACTATGCGTACGCTTATGCATGGTTATCATACGGCATCATATTGTGGGGCAATAGTACAACTGTAAATGACCTCTTTATTAAACAAAAAAACTGCGTAAGAATACTAGCAAATATATCAAGAACAGAGAGCTGTGAACCATTCTTTAGAAAATACAAAATCTTAACCCTAACATCAATTTACATTTTGGAAGTTTGCAAATTTATAAAAAAGTACCCACAATTTTACACTAAACTGCGAGACGAACCAAGACACCATCCCACAAGATACGGAAATAATCTTGTAACACCGTTCTCAAAATTGGAAATGCATAGATCGAGCCCATAATCAATGTCGATAAAAATATACAACAAACTACCGGAGCATATAAAGCAAGAAAATAAAACAAGTATTTTCATAAATAACTTAAAAAACATTCTTTCTAATAAAACTTACTATACAGTGCAACAATATCTTGATGATAAATTGCTATAGCGTTGATCTGCCTCATTCCTATTTTGCTGTCCATTATTATCATATCCATATTACAGGATTCATATGTCTTTCATTGTACCTATGTGAATAAATAAATAAAATGAAGTAGATAAAATGTTATATAATGGAGTAAATGCAATTTTATTATGGTCGAATTAAAACTAGTATAACACATAATTGTACAATTAATAATATGTTTATATATATGATAAGAAATATTAGGGGTTAAAGTATGAAATTGCCGTTTTATTGCAATAGGTTCTTTGAATTTTCATAGAATCTTCATGGTTTGAGGTTTTCGAATGAAACTTTTTTCAAATGGTTTCTGTGATTTTCTTTTTTTTTTAAATTTGAAACATTTGAATATCGACTTTCAATTGTTTTTGTTATTCAATTTAGACAAGAAAGATGGATACTGCGAAAATTTGAGTGATTTTTGAATACGAGTTCCGACGCGGAACTAACGTGGCAGAAACAGCCCGCAATATCAATGCTGCGTTTGGAGAGGGGTCTACCTAATGAACGCACCGTGCGATTTTGGTTTAAACGCTTTCGTGATGGAAATTTCGACTTAAAGAACGAGGCACGAGGAAGACCCACAGCCCACACAGGTGAATAACGATGAATTAAGAGAGATAGTGGAAGCCGATCC
>NW_020655517.1:0-17252 GCF_003589595.1 Hyposmocoma kahamanoa | reverse complement strand
TTTTTGTATTAGACCCGTCGTCCATTTATTTGTAAGTCAATGCATAACACACAGCAAAACGAAAACACTTTAAACGTTCTCTAATTAAAACCAGTATTGCCAACCTGAAAAATTCCATTTCTGGTGCTAAATTTACATTTTCGGTTTTAAATCAAAAAGTCTAAGTACCTATAGAACGTTATACAAATACGTTTGAATCCTAGAAATAAGTTGTTATAAGAAATAAGTACCAAGAGACGAGTCGAACAAGTCGTGCTATAGTGGTAAGCCTAAGACGAACCTATCCATGACAGTTGCAGCACTACTAAAAGATTTAGATTAACATCACAAAGATCTGAAGGGCACTGCCACTGCCACACCTTTGCCCTTCAAAACCGGAACGCAGTAACCAGACATTTATGAGTTGGTGTCAGAAATAAGTAAGGTGTCCCAATGTATGATAGTTCTACATTTTATTTGAAAAAATAAGAAAACACATATTGGTATTACCAAAACCGTGTTAAATGTACCAGTAATGGCATATATGAATTCCGTTTACAAGATTTCTTCGATTCACTCAATATTTTTTGCGAACAGGTGATCCGAGTTGAATGGTATAAATGGCTAGGGTTTATATGAAATTGTTATCATAATTCAACTTTAGACTTTCTTTAAATATGTCAAGATTATTATAGCACCTACATATTAACCACCTGTATATAGGTTGCAATGTTACCCTTAGATCGCTATTCCCTGGACGTATTCTTTGACAATTTGTTTTTTAGTAGCAGTAGAGCACCTTGTGAAAGAGTTCGTCCAGGGAAGCACTTACCTATTTCTGCCGCCAAGCAGTAATGTCATCATTACCGTGTTCCAGTTTTGAAGGGTAGGGTGCTGGTGAAATTACAGGCACATGGGACTTGTCAACTTATGTCTCAGGGTGACGGGGACAGTAGCAGTGTCCCCATATCTGCGATTTAAAGCTCTAAGTTGCACAGCAACTGTTAAAAACAAAAATTACATATTACGCGAGAGGGTCAATTGTCACGGAAAATGTTAAAAATCTGGCAACACTGATTAAAATACAGTACATACTAAGGATGATTATAAGCGGTCTGAGACTAAATGTGGCGAAGACTGAGTACATGGTCTACAACGCTACAGATCCCCTACCCGTTCGCATAGGCGAAGACGCGGTCGAGCCTACGGGCCAGTTTAAATACTTGGGATCTGTACTTAGCGCGTCCGGAGACATCGACTGCGACGTCAGAGCCCGAATCGCAGTCCCTTAGGCAAAGTGGCGTGAGGTGACTGGTGTCATTTGTGATCCCAAGATTATATATATAGATTTAAGCTGAAAGGACAGGTCTATAAATCCATCATTAGGCCTGTCCTTTTATATGGCAGCGAAACGTGGCCCGTACTTGAGCGTCATAAGCAGGAGCTGCGTGTCACGGAAATGAAGATGCTGCGCTGGATGTGTGGAGTTTCACGGAAAGACCGTGTCAGAAACTCCCGCATCCGCGGCAGCCTTCACGTCCGTGACATTGCAGATAAACTGCAAGAAAGCCGCCTACGTTGGTACGGCCACATCTTGCGGAAACTGGCATGCTACATGGGAAACAAATGTCTGGCTATGCCACCTCCGCCGGGCCCCGGTAGAAGGGGCAGACCCAAGAAGTGCTGGCTTGACGTCGCCAAGGGTGATATGCGTGCCAATGGTCTCACCACTAAGGATGCCGAAGACCGTGCAAAGTGGAGGAGAAAAAGCAGGAAAGCGGACCCCGGGCTCCGCAGCAACACTCCTGAGGACGCAACCGGGACAACGCTCAGATGAGAGAGAGAGACTAAGGATGATTATTATATTATATTTTGAAATTCTAATATTGAGACATTAGTGATAAATAATTTGAAACAAAATGTTTTTTTATTTTGTCGTATCGCTTCGTCTTTTTATAGTATGATTTCTTATTGTTATCATTTCTTTTTTCAAAATTTCTGTTTTGTAACATTTTCACTATCGCAAGACGATCGGGCCTCAAGGCATTGCAAGTCACTTTGTTAACAACTAACATTAGAATGTATAATACAAGTGTCGTATACTATTTTATAAATCCCAAGCTTCGGAGCTGTTCAGAGTTTTACAGAACTTGACGATCGCATTGTTAACCATTTTTAACCGGTATCAAAAAAAAGAGAGGAGGTTGTTAATTCCACACCGAAACACCTGTCCATAACAGTTGCAGTGCCATTCAGAGCTTTAAATCACAAAGATATGAGGTCATAAGTCCCATGTGCTGTAATTTCACCAGCACCCTTATTCTTCAAAACCGGAAAATTACTGACATTACTGCTTGGTGGCAGAAATAGATAAAATGGCAATACTTCCCTGGACGAACTCTTTCACAAGGAGCTCTACTGCTACTAAACATGTATATTAACAAACTCGAATAACTTCCACGTAAGTTGTTGTAAATCACAAAACAGCATTTTTAACTTGTTAACTTAAATATATACTTTTTTATTTACATTATACTTCTAGGTTCCATGTAACCTGTAATAAATATACCTTTTAAACTTGAAACATATAATATACATAAAAAAAGAATAAATGTGCGAGGTATCAAAATGGTTCTGCGACATGCAATGAATAAATAAATTAATTAGTTTTTACGATTGCATGGATATGCAATGATCGGGTTATATCCGACCGCCATCGACATTACTTTCTCAAGTTCATTTCAATTCTTCCCTATATCGGATTAAAGTAACAAAAACAACTTTAAATAACATTTTCTGATTACCAAACGCGAACCTCGTAACTCCACTTCGTCGTCGTATTTACAATAAGAACAAAATATACGTATAATGCATTTTTAATATTAATCCTTGCAGGATATAAAAGGAAGACCTAGGCACAAAAACTGGCCTTCTGCTCCTTACCTAGCTAGATCTAGTCTATGCACCGATTAAATTAATGTTTATAGATACGTCTTTAATAATATTATTGTTATAGAACAGATACAAACAAATATATGTGACTATAATACAGAGAGTATCAAAAAGTTCCTACGTATTGCAGATGTATATCGTATCTACTCGTAATAAAAAAGATATAAACACGACTCTTTGATGATATGGTCTTATAAACTGACTTACATAGATGTATGGAAAGACGATTTGGCTCTATATTCCACACAAATTTGATTCGATGTGTATTTATTCAATTAAAAAACAAAAACGCCGCGCCAAAATATTGCTCTTCACTGAGATGGCTCAGCGCTGCCTCTCAAGGTCCTCATCATCCGTAAGTCCATCTGTAATAATGTGTCCCAGATATTTAAATTTTTTCCATAGCAATGAAATTGAAACTGCCTTCGTGGCCGAACGATTACCATGCCCAGATTCGATTCCCGGGCCGGGAGAAATATTCGTATGACCTACGTATATTTCTCTCGTGAGTTTGGGTGTAATTTGTGGTTGTCTATGTGTGTGTCCATGGCACCCGCGATACAGGATTTTCCTAGTGCGGTGGTATGTTGAGTGTATGCGCGTGTGCGGTATTATTATTATTATTATTTATTTGAAAAGAGCAATCCCTCGAGTTTCTTGCTCGTTCTTCGCAGGGAAATCTACGTAGTGAATGAGCAGTAGCTTAAAAAATGACGTTTTCATGTGTAAATAGATTGTGCTTATGATTTTTTGACTTTGACTTCACTTTAAATAAATCATTGCCTACTTAAGTACTGCTCCACTAACCATTAATAACATCATTGACTCTAAGTCGATGTCCAGTCTATAAATACGTATTGAATTATGTATAAGCCTATGAATAGTGCATTTGCTTGCTCAAAGGTAGACTGGATATTAAAAAAGAAAGCATGTAGATTCGTTTTTAATGGCTACACTGGTTCATAAAAGGATATGACTGGAAAATTGATGTTACTATTGGTTATACCAATAGAGCTCCTTGTGAAAGAGTTCATCCGGGGAAGTACTGCTACCTTACCTATTTCTGTCGCCAAGCATTACTGTGTTCCGGTGTTGGAGGGTAAGGGTGCTGGTGAAATTACAGGCACATGGGACTTGTCCACTTATGTGCATCTTTGTCGAACAAGCGTGTCGCTTACCACCAGACGTACGACTTGTTCGTCCCGCACCTGGTATCATAATAAAAATACGCAGATGTACCTGTACTTCCTAACAACGGTAAGGTGGAATTAACCCATAACTCACGTCGCAATATTTCTCGTGTCATCATAATTTTCTAGAAACTAATAAAAACCTGTACGCGTGCACTATTAAAGAGAAACAGGTCAATTAGAAGCACGACTTAAATTAACTATTGTTTTAACTATCAGCAGTTAGCGGAAATAGGGGACATTCCCAAGTGGAACCAAAGACAACTGTAATGACACGTTTGCATGTAATTTCGCTGAAAACAAATGCAAATTAATACACTATGGCAGCGCCTTGTTTATAGTAGAAGCTATGCGAAAATGCTACGATTTAAAAATATTAATCAATATTTTATATTTTAAATCAAACAAGACCAGTCTCGAGGATCGTAGGCAAGTGTCAGACCAATGTGCTTTTCATAAACTTGTTAATTCTACTCGGGATTCTCAGCTGATCGAACACCTGTATTTTAGGGTACCTACTCGGCCTATACGTATTCCACAGTTGTTTGTTTACCTGTCACAAAAAACAATCTTTCACAAAATGGAGCATTATTCAGAATGTGTCGATCATATAATATGTTCCCATGTAATATGATCATGCACATGTTCCCACCATGACATTTTTTTCTGTAGTTTTAAGTTTACACACTCAACATAGCCCCGCACTGGAAAGACCCTGTGTAGCGTGTGCCATGGATGACATAGACAACCACAAATTACACCCAAACTCACGAGAGAAATAACTGTAGGCATACAAATATTTATCCCGGCCCGGCCCGGATTCGAACCTGGGACCTCTGCGTGGCAGTCTAACAAGGTAATTGTTCGGCCACGGAGGCAGTCAAAACACTAGTGTAAGCAAAAAATGGCGTCCTTATTTTGTTTAACATCTTTCCTTCTATATTATATATTATAGTCCTAGTGTGAATGTTGTGTACAATTATAATTGGATATCAGATTTATAATGTTACATATCGACTGTAAACTGGTAATCGGTACTATCTCAATTTTGAAAACTTTACGGGATGAAGAAAAAAATTTTTTTTGTTTCATTTATATTGATTTATTAAATAAAAATACGTAGTTTTTAAATATTTTTATAACACATACACTACAACAACCAATTTTGTCACTATAGTTACAAAAGTTATTAATTAAATACCTTATTTTTAATTTGTAAAGAAACATTCCAATTTACGCTACATTATGTTTTACAAATTATTTTATTTAACAAACTAAATATTAATGATATAAAAATATGAATTTTATTAAGTTAAACTTATTTATATTAATATATAATATAATATATAATAATGGAAATTAGAGTAAATTAAAACATATTAATTAGTACTGCAGTGTTATGTCTGTTTGGGATTTTTCATCAGAGGAAATACTGGATCCCAAACTGGTGGTACGGAGAAACCATCTTCCCTGTTGAAAAATTAAAACAATTGATATAATTATGCTGTACCTAATTCACCGTCATGGAAAAAAATAAGAAATATTAACGAGAGATTGTTACTCGAGGTTTGTAATTTTTACCGCCCGTGCTACATATAATGTTTTTTATCACATATGCGAGGAAATAGATACAACGATAATTTATTTCAATATTAATAAAAAAATATCGCATTACACAATTTTTACGGATTTTGTAAATGGCGAGTTTTTTTTAACAGATTGCCAGCTATTCTTCCATAGATAACATAATTCAAACTAAAATGTTATACAGACTCATGTATTAGACAATATCAAAATAAATAATTCACAAATTCTAAAAACAGTGCAGAATTTTATTCATCATAATCCATTCATACTTATTTATGTAAATATATTATATTGTATATGTTTGTGTATATATTACACTATTTACATATTGATGCTATTTATTATTATTAATTATAACAGTTATGCAAGTAATGGTATTTTTTTTTATGTACTTTATTGCCCGCTTATAACCTTAGCTCTCACTGTCCAGAGTTGGCTGCAAGAGATCTCTTTTAGAGATAAGTCCACCTTTGCTCACTTTCTGTTAAGTAATAATTCTGTTGTATTTATTTGGTGCAATAAAAAATATATAAATTTAGTAAAGTATTTATGCGAAATACATTCAGATATTTTGAGCATAAAAACTTTTTGCTTAATCTTGGCGTAGAAGTACTATGTGAAATTTAAAAAAAAATCTATTACGGCGCTGGAACGGTAATGTAGCGAAAGAAAGCCCGCGGGTACAATTTAGGACATTACGGTCAACTTTGCCTGCATGTCATAACACTGTTTACGAGCAAGTGTGATGAAAAAGATATTATTATTATTGATACAAGATCGAATAAAAACAAAGAAAAATTTATGCGACCTGATTGGACTTGACCCTGCGTTTGATGTCTCACCGTGGCTACCGCATTACCAACTAGCTACAGACCAAGTTATCTGCTAATTCGGTCTGTAGCTAGTTTCCCTTACTAATTTCTCTTTGTTTGTTGTAACAGTAGAAGATTTTTTATAAATTTACTTAACATACTCTACTGGTAATGACGATGTAGTCAAGCATGCTGGCCTAGAAGGTGCCTATTCACACTCGCATTGAAAAGTTCCATTTCAACCTAACAGCACTATGAAGTGGCAGCACGGCGGCCGTTGATGTCTTTTGTACATACAAACATTCATGTCATATTTTGGTGTAATTAATTGCTTGCAATTGTTCAGCAACAAAAAACGTTGTGGTTTCAAATGTGTCATTTGCAGTGTATTTTTTTTGATACTTCTTTTTGTATTTTAAGCGTCTAAGGTATCAATCTTGACAGTTTTTTCTAGCGACCGCAATCGACATCGAGCTAGTAGATTGTAGCCTCCCAAAATTATCGCTTTTCATAACTTTAAATTGATAATTTATTTATTATTTTACTCATTTATTGATAAATTTACTCTTATCAAGTGGAGCTTAATAAATCAATCAGTCACACTTCTCGATTATTTAAAATTATTCCTACAATTTATTAGTAATTAATGTTTAGTTTTTTTTTGAGACCCAGTAACGGTTACCGCTTTAAATAATACAGATCTAAGGGGCACTCTGCCACTGCGCCTGCCACCCTGAGACATAAGTTGACCAGTCCCATGTGCCTGTAATTATACCAGCACCCTTACCCTTCATAACTGGAACGCAGTAATGCTCCCATTACTGCTTGGCGGTCGAAATAGGTAAGGTGGCAGTACTTCCCTGGACAAACTCTTTCACAAGGAACTGCTACTAAAAATAGTGAATTTTATCATGTTATTATTGATTCTATTACGCTTCATTTGATATGAGTTAGATTGTTTTCATTGAAAATGTGGATATCCGTACATATTTTATATGCGATTTTAAAGTCTGTTAAAAACTGTCGCTTCGCTCTAACTGGTCACAATCTTACTAATACCTTGTGTTTAAATTAGTCTACTGTAACTGTGGTTAACGTTATTATAGATAACTAATGAATGGGTAATGGGGATACCAGCTAAGTTCATTACGAATTTCATTATTTAAAAAAAAATGTATAATTACAACAAATAAACACTCCCTTTGAAAACACTCTTCAAAGTCAACACGAGTTACTGGAGAAGAATCGGGAAAAACTTTTTTTTTATAATATCAAGTAACGGAATGAACAAGTCGTGCGCCTGATGGTAAGCTACGCGCCTGTCCATAACAGTTGCAGTGCCACTCAGAGCTTTAAATCACAAAGTTCTGAGGGGCACTGCCACTGCGCCCGTCAAAAAAGCAGTTTCAACACTTTCGCTAATAGTCAATGTAAAGATTGGTATGAAACCTGTACGTCGAAGAAGTGTGGACCTTCTTCATATTAAATATCTGCCTATATCTCTGTATCTGTGGTCTGATAAATATGCCACAGGGAAGTGTGATACCATTGAAAAAACAAAGTTCAATCTACGATGGCATCAGTACAAGTCCGAAACGTAATCTACGGTACAAATCAAATTACGTAAGCCAAACTTGAGATGAGCGTCCAGATATAGATTTGAACATAGGAACTTCGAGTAACGGCATATATAGACATATTTAAACAAATATATCCTTAAAAGATGCGGTGAACTGATTATTAAGCACCATAGTTACTAAATCATAAAGCTCCGGGCATAATTGTCCGGTGAAAGAATTCAGAAAACAATATTTTTGAATTCTATCTAAATGTTTTTTTTAAGCTCGGTACAGATTATTTGTAATGTAACACGAACATCTATGAACATTCATTGCGGGTGTCTCTCGTGCGCACACCGTTTAGGGAGCGATAGATAAATATATAGAACAGGATTATCGAAGGACAGGAAGCGCGCGAAGCTTTCAGCTTCCTCTCAAATTCTACAATCTGCAAATGTAGATCGTATCAACCGCATATCGCATTTTTTGTAAGATATCAACGGACGAACAAATTATGTGCCTGGTGATAGCTGACACGCCTGTCTATAGCAATTGCAGCGCCACCCAGATCTTTACTCCTTTATATATACTGTATACTTTAATTCGCAAAGATTTGAGGAACAGGTCACTCCCACTTCGCCCGTCGTCCTAAGTTGACAAGTTCTAAGTGCCTGTTATTTCACCAGCACCCTTATCCTTCTAAACCGCAACACAATAATGCTCACAATACGACTTAGCGGCAGAAATAGGTAAGGTGGAACTTCCCTGGACGAGCTCTTTCACAACGAGCTCTACTGCTACTATAATTTTAAACTAACATAAAAGTACAATACTACATAGACGTCCTAACAAAGCTTAAATTTAAAATGTAATGACTGATAATTGATGTCAAATATTTTATATAAATTTATAAAAATAAGAAACATAATCAGTACAGAGTACCTACTAAAAAGCCGACCTCAAAAGTACGTGGAATTACATATAATTACCAAGTTTTATTGAAATCGGGTACCGGAAAGTGAGCAAACCCGGATTCATTCCCTAGTTCGCCACTATACAGGACTTGGACTATATTGAGAGAGAAAATGGCCTTGAATTGCTCCTTATAATAAAATTTAGGCGCTATTTATAAAAGTGAACAGCCACCCTTAGAGGTGGATGATTTTCTTCAACACTAAATGGGACCACTATGGAGGTACCCTCTTTCGAACAAAAAAGAATCATGAAAATCGGTTCACAAATACCGGAGTTATCGCGTAACATACATACAAAAAAAACATGCAGTCGAATTGAGAACCTCCTCCTTTTTTTGAAGTCGGTTAAAAATAGAAAAGTAAGGCAGCCTGCTGCGCTTTGAGAGGGAATGGACATTCCGTCTAGTTGTTGTAATTACATTAGTTAGCCTCGTAACGTATTTCAACCGACATTTTATAAGCAGAACTACAAATATAGTATGTTAATGTAATAGGACCGCGTGGAATAGCACTTTCTCGCATGACCAAAAACGCGCTGAACCGTTACCTTGTTTTAGGACTAACGCGAGACCGCTGCTTACACCGATGTATAACGTTTTATATGTAATCTAGCTTTTAAATGGCAACATCGCAACTGATCCTATAAACAAGTCAACCTATAAGAATCAAGCGCTCGATAACAGAGGATGAAATGTAAATTACTACTATCTCCTTCCTAACTAAAAAAAAAATACAAACTCCGTTTAGAAACATACCATTGAACAGGAATTTATAATAATATTTATAATCATTGAGCATGTGAGTCCACCACAGACCAAATAAATATGCACAGGGAAGAACTACCTATCCGATGAATATTCTGTATTTCTTATTCAGTTTCAAGACGGTTATTTTTAATTAAGCTGGAGAAGTAACAAGTTTTGAATCTCGTAAGATTCATTTCGCATAAAAACCATAGCTCATTAAAATAACCATTCAAAAATCATCTACTGATTAAAATTTCTGGTTTTACACGGGGAATCAAACAATATACAATTAAGTCTAATATTCTTCGTGTATAATAGAGTCAAATTTAAATTTGAATTATAAAGTATGTATCAATATTTCCGAACGTTAAATTACACTGCGATGTAATAGTCAGCCGTCTAAATCTTTGACCGACCCAGATCGTATTTGGTAGTGTACTAGAATATTATCTCTCGTATTTTTAGACGAATACGCGAACGCTAAAATGTTTTCAACTTTAAACGACTTGCGCTTGCTATGGAAAGTTGTGCTAATATTGACTTTTAACTGCTCAATTCGACTGTATTTTTATGTATGTATGTTACGCGATAACTCCGCCTTTTGTGAACCGATTTAGATGATTCTTCGATTCGTTGGAAAGAGGGTACCCCAATATTGGTGCCATTTAAAGTTGAAGAAAATATTCCACCTCTGAGGATGGCAAACTAGGGGATGAAACCGATTTTCGAACTTTCCGGTAACTAATTTCAATAAAACTTGACAAATAGACGACGACGATCCACGAACTTTTGACGTCGATTTTTATAACTGATTTTCTGTTTCACAACACCTTTAATCTTAGAGGTGTTATGTGAGGAACCTACCCATCGTTGGCTGGCGAATCCTCCTAAGCCGAATACCTATCATATTCTTTCATACTGCCGACGCTTTCCATAACCCCAACTGCGGGGTTCTCCTCTAATCTGTAAGGACATTCGTAAGCAGTAGAAGTAATTTCGTAGCAATAAAACTCCTTGCGGAAGAGTTCGTCCAGGGAAATATTGCCACGTTACCTATTACGAGCATTATTCTGCCGCCCAGGGAAGACATCACTTTACGTGAAAACACTGTTTATTGATACTCCAGTGAAAGCTCAAATAGTACAAAATTCGAAAGCCTTATAAACATCTCATGTGAACACTTTGACAGCGTGTTTCAGGATACCGGTAATGCCATCCAGTGTCGACGCGCGGTACTAGACTCCTGCAACAGTGACAAATGGTATAATATCCGTTTTAAATGGCAAGAGATAGAGCACAAAATTCTCTTTTAAAAACAGATAAAATTAGTTAATATATCTGAAATATCATTAAATAATTTCAATACTCTAAATCTGGGTGGTGTTTTATGACATCTCAAAAAATTATTTACCCACCTAGTCGCGTTTTAGTTAGTGGATGGCAGTATTTTCCGTTTTTGAAGGATGTTGTAAGGGTGCTGGTGAAATTACAGGCACATGGAGATAGACAGATAGATAGATAAAACGTTTATTTGTTACTACATTCACACGTACATAACAGCAAAAAAATTATAAAAAAAACACAAAAACACAAACAAAACAAAAAATAAACAAAAACAGCAGAGTCGCAGCACTGCTAGACACCCTGTTCTGTACGTGTGCTGCAGCAGTGCAAAAAGGTCATAGCTCAGCGTCGGTGTTTACTCAAGAGCAAACCGCTGATTTTCAGCTATAACCTAGAGGTAATCGCGGATACGATAATCTAATATATATATCATATATATTAGATATATAGATAATCTAATAAAAAAAAAAAATTTAATTTGTACAGTATATAAAAGAAAATTAAATTGTTAGTGGGTTAATCATGGTTTTAATACACAATATATGCAATAGGACTGGACTGGACTGCAAAAGGCTGATGATAATGATATGCAGCAAATTTTCGCCACCTAAGCAAAGCTCTGTGAAATACCCTTTTTTTGACTGTCAAGAATAAGTTCCTGGGACTTGTCAACTTGTGTGACAGGGTTACGAATGCAGTGGCAGTGCCTCTCAGATCTTTGCGGTTTAAAGCTCTACTATAGACATACGTGTCGCTTACCACCAGATGAACGACTTGTTCGTCCCGCCCCTTAGTATCATTGAAAATAAAATACTTCTACAAAACTAAGTGCAAATTCTAGCAAAACTCTACAAGTGTAATTCCTTCCGACATACCCAAAGCTGACTAGGTAAAATCAACCGGTGCTTAGAAAATCCTATATATCTTCAACTCTCTGGCTCCGAGATGAAATAAATGGTAGCCATAATACAAATTTCTGGCCGCAGTTAGATCGAAACAAATTGATATTGGATATGAAAAGATATAACAGTAATGCGTGATTGGAGCCAAAGAAACAAGTTACAAAATTGATCAAGCACCCGTGGACCTGAGTATTATCGCATACTCATCAATCCATAATGAGGTATAATGTAACTATAATTCATAAAATGTACCGTCATGTCATGACTGGTCGCTTCCTGACACTAACAAGCTATTAAAGTATGAGGAAGTAAAAAGTCGACTCAACGCTCTGGTGTAAAAAAGGAAGGTAGTCATTATGTTTAGATGAAAAGTATTTTGAAATATGTTTTAGCGGGCCATTTTTATAATGTTCATGTCGATTGAGATAACGGCTTTAACCTAAGGCCCCATGTACATCAAAACGTAGATAAAATAAACTACCTCCGTGGCCGAACGGATACCATGCTGGACTGCCACGCAGAGGTCCCGGGTTCGTTTCCCAGGCCGGGAGGAATACTTGTATGGTCTACATTTATTTCTCTTGTCAGTTTGGATGTAATTTGTCTATGTGTGCGTCCATGGTACCCACGATACAGGGTTTGCGTAGTGTAGAAAAAAAATGTGACGTCATTCGAAATCAGACAATATTCCTATGATCACGTAAGCAACCAATATACATAGTAATGACAATATCGCATTGAAATTTAACGCTATATATTCACGTATATGGCCATAGGTATCTAGAAGAATTCATAAAAAAATCCCGGTTGCATTTTTCATACGTGTGGCGCACTATAAATTTATCCAAAGCTACAGAAGCTACGTGTCCAGTTTTATTAAAAAAAGAAACAATCATCCGTTTAGAGGCACTTTGCACGCGCGCCACTTTGGTTGGTTTCGGCTCATCTCGAAAGACCCATACGCTCGATTGCTGCTTTGTTTTGAAATCGTAACTATAAATCCATGTTTTATCACTTGTTACTATGTCCCACACCAAATTTGACGCCCCGTCGTTGAATCTGGTAAGCATGGTATTGCACCAAGTAACGCGATCCGTTTTTTTAAGCCTCAGTGAAATTGTGTGGGATCCACCAAGAGCACAGCTTTTTCACACCGGAATATTAGTGTAGTATTGATTGTATTTGACTCAAGCCTATGCCTAAAGATATCCGAATCTCATGGTATGTCACATGCCTATCTGTTTTGATCATACGACGCACAGCAACGATGTTTTTGTTGTTCACAGCAGTGGACTGGAAATTCGTCACTGAGATTCACACGACCGCGTTTGAATTCTGCAAATCAGCTATAAATGGTCGTCTTGCATGGTGCTCCATCGCCAAAAGTAGTTTGAAGCCGAGAGAAGCTCCGCTGAGCTTTTAATTTACACTAAGGGTCGTATTCCAGAACTCTACTCAATGCTCAAGTCAGGACTTGAATATTGCAGTGAGCACTGAAAATCATACTCAAGTCCTTGCCATTAGGGTCGTATTTCCAGTGCTTGAAATCATACTCAAGTCTGCTCAAATCCTGACTTGAGCATTGAATAGAGTTCTAAAATACGACTCTTAAAGTCGTAGAAAATCATACTACGAAAATTTTCACGAGTTAAATCCACGATGGTATAGACAACCAATTTCTAAAATGGCGCCACAATGTAAAAGCAAGTGACAGTCCGATGAAACAAATTACTGTATTAATGTATGTCTACAGCCAAAGAATTCCTTTTTGAAATGTTGCAATTACTTTTTAA
Organism: Hyposmocoma kahamanoa; assembly: GCF_003589595.1. NCBI lineage: Eukaryota > Metazoa > Arthropoda > Insecta > Lepidoptera > Cosmopterigidae > Hyposmocoma > Hyposmocoma kahamanoa. Next base: position 3,414 of record NW_020655517.1, on the reverse strand, counting down.
ATATTGTTTATGTAAGTGGCCAGTTCCGGAAACTTATAGTGCGCCTTATGTGCAAAACTGAAAGCGTGCTTACATAGGCCTGAAATGTGCGTTTAGTGCTTTTTTCATTGTAGTTTCTCGGATCTTCGGAAGATAAAATAGACCCCATTTCAAAGCGAGTCCTTAGCGACAAAAACCTACATTTGTCAGCAATCAAAGAACTGACCAGAAAAAAATTGTTTTGAAAAAAAAGCAACTGTTACATAAATTTCCATTTATAATTAAATATTGAAACTAAATATGTCGATTCCACCCGTATTGTTTTCACTCAATTTCAAAAACAACAAATGAGTTGAAAAGAGACGAGTTGAATCAAATCTTAAAGACGCTGAATACCGTCAATTACGCTTCATTTTAAAAACGATTTTAGCAAGATCTGTCACAGTGGAAAAAATGTGTATCATTTTTCATCATATTATCTAAAATGTTGTTGTTTCCAAAATACGTTCAAAGTTAGTTCTTGTTCTACTTTTTCATTGCACATATAGCCGTAATATACCAAGTAAAATACATAAAATTTTGAAGAATAAGGTATATTATCCAATATGAAAACCGTGGTTGTTTTATTTTTTCCATTTTGATCCTAATTTTGGAAATAAACCCTTTTTTGAGACGTGCACAAACTGTTGGTAGTTTCTTCTCTTTTAATTGTTGGTAGTTTCTTCTCTTTTACGCATACGAAGGTCGGCACTGATAGCTGAGACGCGTTGCTGGATGTCGCCCGCATTGCACCTCGCTAGCTAATTCATTTCACAACAGTTAGCGTGGCATAAAACAGATCGCTGAAGGTCATCGACGTTTTTCAGCGTCAAACATATTGTATATAATTTGAGTTTAAAACATAACATTAACTGTCTTCTTTTCTTTAATTTCAGACTGCATCATCGAGTTAAAGAAAAAGGAAAACCGAGGAACATAACACAACGAAGCAACTGAAACGGTCAAGAAGAATAATAATTATTATTAATAATTATGAAATAATTTGTAACAGTTAAACAATATTTCCATTTAAAATTTATAGTAGCGACTTAAAACAAAAGTTTGGGCATCATGTCAGGCGCTATCTTTGAAATATGAAAAATGTCACCACACTATGAAGTTGCTTAAGCTTTGGGTTCCTTGTAGTGTCGTATTCTGGCGGGTGCAATTATAGGATTGCAACGCGTGACAGTAACTTCGTCCATATAATGAGTTCTTCTAAAAAGCGTTGTCTGCCACCGTCATAAGATATAATTTGCACAGATATAACATCCACCTGCAGCTGTTACATTTCAGCATCGCGCTCTTACGAATCTAAACCTACACGTGTAACTTAATAGGGCTGGCCGGTAAAAGCCGATCACAAGTCATAGATGGTGTTAATTATTTTGTCTTAGAATACGGCATCTTTTTTAAAGGACACAATTCACATTACTTGTTAAAACAAGCGTTGTGAAGAAGATGAGATTTTATTAACTACAGATCGACTAACTGATAACAGTCCTTTGCTAGTAAATGACACTACATTTGACGATTGAGATCGGTAGATCGGACAGGTAGAGTATATTTGCCTAAATTTCAAGTTATATACACTGAGTGAATAATACCTCCTTGTGAAATTACAGAAAACAGTTTACTAACAATAAAATTAAACTTTTGTTCTAAATACACTACACATCAAAACATAAAACAAAATACAATTCAAAATTTTAGAAAGCGGTATTAACCAATCTATATACGTATATATTCATTTCTTGAAATTTAGGTAAATAAACTCTTTCTTTTTTGTTCTCTGCATATTATATGAGTTCATGAGTCATCAATATGTCGTTTCAAGTGCGCCTCTTTGACTGATGCCCATTATCAAAATGAAACAAAATGCCTCCTAAATAGTAAAAAAAAAGTGTATGGACAGGGGAAAAGCAAAACACTGCGGCTGAAATTACGCGCGCGTAATAAAGATCGACCATAAACATATTGCAAGACACATTAAAATACGTTTTCAGTCGTGTATTTTCTGCTAAGTCCCCAATCTACAAGTGTGTTTTCGAAAACCAAATCTGTAAGTCCCGATGTTAATCTTAGAAAAAAAGAAAGATTTTTGATCTCTTATTATGAATAATTAATCGTTTATTTATAAATGTAATGCCATACTACGGTGTAATTTTTATTCAATGTTCTTCGTAGTTTAAGGCCTGTACCGTAAAATAGGATGAATCGCAACCTTTAAGGGTGAATAGAAATCAATTTGCAATTTGCTGTTCGCTTTACAAACTATCTAGATCAGTAAACATTGTAATCATTTGGGATGTAAATGTGTAAATGATACTGAATAATTTTAAATGAGAAAAAATCCAACTACGATAGAAATAACCTCTCTTCTGATCTGCCTAACGTCAAATTAACCCTTAGATTTAATATTCTACATCTTGAGCTCTAGCTTGTGTCAAACTCGTTCTGCTAATGAATTATATTCCTATAGCAAAAAGGTAGACAATCAATGATTAATCGAGAATATTCGCTATTGACAGCTGAGTAAAATCCAACGTTTTAGTCAATACCTACGAAACTGTAAGATACGTCAGTTAGTGAAGTCAATTATTTCTTTTTCACAAAATTTATTTTCTGTGTCTCATGTTGTTCAGTGTCATGGACTGTTTTGTACTCTTCATTATATTAGTCTTCACATTTTTTGAACAATTTAATTTGATCAGTCTTCATTCAACCTCAAGTAGCAATTCAACCTATTTTACGTATTATTAAATAAATTAAAATGTAAAAGGAAATTCCCGATATTACAAGTTGAAAACGGTTGAACCAATCTTAAACTTGTTTTCAGACTAAACATCTTAAAAAGTGGTTCTTCAGTTTCGGATATATGTACGCACGAGAAGCAAACACAGATAATTTAAATATTTTTGCAGGAAAGTAAAATTATCATTCAAGATTATTTTCATTACACCAGTTTTTCAAAGCTACTTTTGAAAATATTAGCTGTTTAGCTTAAAAAAATTTTAAAATACAAAAACGTAAAAAGTGTTTTGAAAACCAAAAACTCAAGGTGCCTTACTAAATAAATAAATAAGGTGAACTTTAGCTTTTTTCCAAGTTATCAGTAAAACCTAAATATTCATAATATAGATAAACAGTCACAAATCTTCAATAATTAGTTTTTACTTATGTAGCCTAATAAAGAATGAATTCTTTACGATATGCATTTATATTTTTTTTATACTTTACAGTCATAGAACGTAAATTTTTTACATAATTGAAATACAGTTTTAACGAACGCTAAATTAAAAAAGACCTTAGCAAGCTTAACATGAACACAAAGACAAAAGACTGTTGCACCCATTGACTTACAATTATATGGACGTCGGGTCCGCGCTAAAAAGT